>NC_056743.1:1377216227-1377396227 GCF_019279795.1 Protopterus annectens
TCAAGAGGATAGGCCCACAGATGAGAGCTATGCAGCAGATTGCATTCCAAGTTAAACTAGTATGTACACCCAAACTCTGTAACACCAGTTCTATACAGTGCATACAACAACTCTACTCACACTCTGTCTGTAGTTCTGGAACCTCGTAAAATATGTAGCTGGCCTGAGTGTGCAGGTTCTCCTGTAAGAGGTATTGTTACCTGCTGTCTGTAACACTGATGCCCACACACAGGAAGGATGTCCATCACACAGGAAAGGTAAAGGACCATGCTCATATGATGTAGGGATTTATAGAAGGTGGTTGCCATGACAGTGGTAATTGGAAGTACTACACAGCAAGCTGCATGCATGTAGCAAGTGGAGGACACTGATTGGTGCAGAGGCCATCACCTGATCATGTACATCACCTACAAAATCCATGCTGCAATCTATTCAAAGCAGCTCAATCCATTTACTGAAGAAAGACCAAGAGAGAGAGAGCGAGAGAGGGAGAGAGAGAAAGAGAAAGTGGACTTGGAAGTGGAAGCGAAAGCCAAAGCCACAGCAAAAAAAAAAAAAAAAAAAAAACATTACTTACATCCTGCAAACTATCCAGAACAGACAACTTTCCCACAACATGTATGTGAAGTATATATGCATGTAATTGAATGTAGTACTTGGTCCATAATAATAGGTTAGATGCTGTGGAATGATTTATATGTGCCATCAGGTGTTGTTGTAATGATGTTCAACTGAACAACTGCTATGGACAATAGTGTCTGTCCCTGTGGGTAGTGGGCCATAGCCATCAACTGTGCAGATCAGCACTGACTGACAAGATGTAAGCCATCATAGTGTGTGTTGTGTAATGGGAAGCATGTATATTATGTTGCCAATTGCTGGTGGTGGAAGTAATGCCATTATGATGTACACGTGGGATCCACAGCCCAACCCTTTCAGGATACTCAGGTTAATCTGTAATGTAGCATGCAGGAATGCCATAGGTGTTTAATAGGGTTACCTGCAATCTTGTCCTACATATACCCCCCTAATGTCAGGCTGTGTCCTTATGCGGCACCTGTCTGTGATGTAACAAGACAGAACAATGCAGCTGTGCAGGAAGGTGTTGTGAGATTGTGGACCTGATGTTTGAGTGTACCCCATATATAGGTATGCATATATGAAGATATGTACACATATATAATATATGAATATATATATATGATAGATAGATAGATTAGTACTAAGCAAACTGCCCTTGCGAGCCATTTCAAGCCTAGCCAATTACCCCTTGTGAGACTCAAGCCCTGCACCTTGTGTTTGTAAGGCAAACACCTTAACCATCAGGCCACCCTCCCAACCCCTTACCATGTCATGTCATATTTTTATTTAACATTTGTTAACCGGGAAAGTCTGACTTGGAACAAAGCCAATTTTCAGTGGAGGCCCAGGGAGAAAGGCTCCAGATGCATGTCTTTGTAACGTGGGAGGAAACCGGAGCACACGGAGAAAACCCACATGAATGCAGGGAGGACATGCAGACTCCACACAGAAGGTACCCCAGTCAAGAATCGAACCAGAGAACCTCTTGCTGTGAGGCAACAATGCTACCACTGTACCACTGCGCCATCCATGTATGTCCACAAATATACAGATACCCATGTGTAGACATATATATGAGCACATAAATACAACATCACATATATCTACACATAAGTAGATATATACCTATATGCACATGTCTACATATATACAAACACACACACACAAACATATATGTATGTAAATACATGTCCCATATATTACTAACACAGTGATGCATGTTATGTGTGAGGAAACAGCACACATAGCAATACACACAGATATCTACAGCTGGCAGTGTGTGCAACATGAATGGGTATGTCACATGTTAACTCCTTGTTGGGACCACATTGCCCTCATCTGTGAAGTATGGAATGGGAATATGGGGAAGTATGTCAGGTATAGTTGTGGAGGTGGTCAGGGTTGGTAGATATAGAGGACAGTCTACATGGGATGTATGTGACACATGTGGTGGGTAAACACCCTGGATGATGTGTGTGGTCTGTGATGTGGATGCCACATGGGCCCCAATATGGACACAATGGGAACAAGCCTCCCACCCACTGCTACTCACAAGAGCAGCCCATGTCCTGAAGGTGTCTGGCCTGGAGGCTGAGCGGGAGGAGCATGTCGGCCCTGTGAATGTGCACTGGGTGCCTCAGAGTGATGTAGCACATCCCACATGTGTCTATGGAGCCCATTATGGAACAGACCCTGGACCTGACCTCAGGGGATAGGAACATGTCTGTGTGTGTGTGTGCACCCATGGGAAAGGGCCAGCATTCCCTGGGTTGGTTCCACCTCACGGTATTGCTGGACCAGTACATGAGGAGGCCCCAGGGTGGGACACACTTGTGATGTGGCCAGGTAACATGGGCAGAGGGGTTTGAAGAGGTGGTTCTGCTGGGCAATAGTACATGTACATGTTATTGTCTCACTGTTATGGAACGTATGTTGGTAGTAATAGTCTACACAATCCCAGATCATGTCCAACAGCATGCATAGATATCCCCAATAACACAGAATGTCAGATGTGCAGCAATCACAAAGCAGCCATACCACAGGCATATATGGAACCATAGTGGCCCTGACAATGGCATGCAGGTGAATAGTCTGATACAAGCTAGCAATGATAGTGTCCACACTGGGAACATGGCTACAATCACATAGCAGAAAGTCTGGTACAATACAATATCTGTCCCACTGGTAGGTACGCTGTAGCCATACCTAATGAGTTGTGTGTACAGTTTGTTGCAGCTGATATGGTGGGGGAGTGACAGAGATGTGTATTAAGAACTGTGGTAACCTTGCTGTATGAGTTGCTCAGACCTGTTTCCATCTTTATGTCTTTCAGCCAAGATGTCACATGCATGTCTGCCAACATATTCAGCAGCCGAAAATGAAGTGCTGATCATGTATTTAATCCAGCACTACCCTGTGCTGTTTTTCAGGGTCGCCCATGACCAGCAGGAGCAGACCGCACTGTGGAACAACCTAGTCCACAGGGTCAATGATGTTGTACTGCGCAACCACAGCTATGAGCAGGTCTGGCATCATTGTACTGACCTGCTTCGCAATGCCTGTCAGCATGCTGCTGCAGTCCAGGGGGGATCACCTCACCACAAGGGGGGCCATGTCATCCATCCCCCCTGCCGTGTGGAGGAGCTCCTGGCCAGCCTCATGGCACCTGCCCATCTGGCCAGCCACCAACTGCCGGACACCTTTGTGGAGGTGGGTGCCACCCACACACTGACCAAGGAGCATGCAAGTAAGGACACAGGGCACATCAGTAGACCACTGTTGAGTATACATTTGCATCAGTACAGGTAGCTCATGTATATCAGACATGTCATAGATATATTGTGTTGCTGAATAGTAGTGATAAACAGATGTCCAGATGTGGTAGTATTCTGGAAATGTACCGTTGATGTGTTGTAATACTGCACCCACCCTGTAGCACTGCCACAGGTGTGACCAATGACATTCCATCTCTCACCCTCTTACGTAGGTCCCACAGGGATACCACCAAGTCAGCAGGCTGTAGCTGGTGAGTATGGTTTATGTAGATGCTTGCCAACATACCGGACATGTAATGGTGATGGTATATTCCATGCACACATCTAACACAACTACTCAGAATGCATGCTGTACATGTGCACATATTGTTGAAATGCACGGCATCACAGAGTTGACCATGATGGTGTATTGGAAGGGTATGTCAGACACCTGCATGATAACTAACATCCTGTCATTGCAGAATGTGTCTACAGGGAGTAACATAATCGTGGGGACATGGCCTACAGTAGGGACATGTTTGGAACAACACCCATATACAGTGCAATACCAGTGTATATACCTGTAAGACAATGGCAACTGCTGCAGAGATACACTATGGCATAAAGCATTACAGTAGTCCACATTATCAGCTGAGACTAGGCTGTAACATGTGGTGTTCAGTGTATGGGACACTGCAAAGTGACACACATGTGTAGGACTTACCTGCCATGCATCTGCAAAAAAGCCTGAAGGAGGGGGGGGTTCAGCATGAAACACCAGTGCACTGCAGCAGGGATCCTAAGGATGTTAGGAATGGCTCTATCTGCACATAGTCAGGTTCAGGACCTGTGGCAGCCATAACCCTACCTCCACAGCAATAGTTATGGCAGTGTGTGAACACCATGGGATGTGCCCATGAGTAGACCTTGCAATCATGCAGAATAGGGGCACATGTGTAGGGCAGACTAAACATACACTGGCAAATGCAGATGGCCCATGCTAGTATACCCCTGCCAGGAGTAGTGACTGCTGTAGTACACACAAGAGGTGCAATAAACTGTCATGATAAGGGTGTGCAAACATATGCCCACATGGTGTGTATGCATCGCAGTCAGCAGCCACACACCTAACACAATCCGTAAACACTGTATGTGAAAGTACAGGACATATGTCACATATTGGGGTCATGTACTGCTAAGATATGCATTGATGTGGTCCCATGGCAGATCAAGAATGGGTGCATCAAATCAATAAAGGTGTGTGCACCCCATAGCCACAGTATGCTCTGATTGTTGTCAGTGTAAGAGTATTGGATTAGTCATACATGGTCCGCTGATGTTGAGAGCTGTATATCAGATATCAGCCTTTCACAAATTACATCTGTCCACATATAATGCCAGGTATGCATTGCTGGAAAACATAGGGGATGTGAGCATTAAAGCTGACATAACCGACATGGTAGTACACATTCAGCAATGGGCCATGCACCTGTGAGGTGTGGTGCACAGTACATGGCTGGGTGCAGAACAGGTGCACAGAAATACTGTGTTCATGGGTGCAGTGGTATGCAGGGGAAGGGGCCTCACCTAATGACACAGCACATGCATCACACACATGTATACTGTTGCCAGCATGAATTGATTATAGTTGCACTGCATGCTGTCAGGTACCATATGTTATGCATGTTGACAGAGGGGTAATAGGAGGACTGTGTGTACTTGCATTGTGCAACCTCACCTGTATGTGTGTGTGTGTGTGTGTGTCCTGGTGGGTAGTCAGTTTGTCTGTAGGGTCACTCTAGTGAAGTGGAGGGAGGTTGATACATGTAGGATGCTTGTGTGCATGTGTGTGTGTTTGTCTGGCTGGCCATGTATGCACATGTGTGATTGTGGGGTGTTCATACAGCAGTACCTCCCTCTGGGATTATGTAGTGCATGTACATGGACTGCCACATTACACACCAGGAATACTTGTCATCTGTGTAATCACAGAACATTTGATAGTATAATATGGTCTGTAGCATGGAACCGGCATCCAGAGGAAAGGTAGACACTAGGTACACCCTTAATATCACATTCAGCAGAGAGGTCACCTACAACCCACGTATGCAGCACTACAGATGCATTGGGGAAGTGCTAGTTAACACCAGGGAGTGTATCCAAATATTACAGTTGTCATAGGCTGAAGGAGTAGCATATCTGGCATGTACTGAGCATTACATACACATGACACACCAGTGCGTGATATTATGGATAGAACATAGTAGACCACACATATAGAGGGCATGCTCATGATATCCGGACGTACAGAGGGCACATACCAAATGACAACAGTGTGGTCATGTAAAAGCACTACACACAGGTCAGGCAGGTAAAGCAGCAACAGGCCCTGTGTTGTGACCACTTGTGTAGGCATATAGAGGGCTGATATGTTAATGAGTGGTATCAACGTGTGTATGTTAACAAGTGTGATGCAGGATGGGGTACCACATGGACATATACGAGGGACTGTCTGTAAAGCCATGGACAGATAGGTATTACGGAGGTGTGTGTGTGTGTGTGTGTGTGTGTGTGTGTGTGTGTGTGTGTGTGTGTGTACTGTTAGGCAATGCTGTACAAGGTTTTAAAGTGTGTTTATTGTTTTCCCCCCACAGGTGGCGAGTTGGGTCCGGGTCCCTCCTGCATGCAATCTGATGTTGGTGCCCATACAGACATTGAAGATGATGATAATACTATTGATGCCAAGTGGGGATGTCAGGGGCCAACACTGCACCATCATTTGACATCTAATTTTTAACCACCCCAACCCCGCACACAGTTTCAGTGCCTATACACACCCCATCACCAGTGGCCATAGTTGAGGGACAGCTGGTGTTCAGTGGCAGTACACAGGAAAGTGTGGTAAACATGCCTACTGTGTCCGGTCACAGCAGACACAGCCAGATGTCTGGCAGGGCACCACATAGGCAGATGTCCCAGGGTGCTCGAGGTAGGGCCACTGGACATCATGCCCCATGGCAGAGGCAACATAGCTGGTACCAACAGGTGCATGTTTCAGGCTGTCATGGTGGTGCAGACACATATAGAACTTTACCACAGACAGGGCCTGAGACTGCAGAGGGCTGCTCTCAAGTCTGCAAATCACCCATGAACTGTCTGGTGCCATCTGTGGATTAACTGAGTTCATGGATAGATGGTCTGGTGAGATGACTGCCCTCATCAACAGTGGTCTGGCCATGCTTGAACACGTGGTGGGAGTGCAGTGACAGCTGCATAAACGTAGGCCAGCAATGCCAACAGCTGGTAGTCAAAGGGGGCATGCTAGGATACCAAGGGGCTCCCGTAGCGGCAGTACCAGCCCCAGCACTGTAGGAGGGGCACTGTCCACACCACACCACAACAGGCCATGAGTACATGGTCCTGGCCAGTCCCAGGAGGGACCTAGTACCAGCAGACATTTTTCATTGTCAGGTGAGAGTAGCACATCAAGGCCTGTACCTGGACATGCCCATTGAACCCCTGGCAGGCACAGTCCACATGCCCGTGGCCAGAGGAAGTGAACTGCACACCCTGCCAGGTATGGTCTGCAGCTGTCCATAAACACCTATGTAGGGCAACCACATGGCAGAACTGTGTGCATGCATACACACACACTAAGCAAACACACTTAGGGCAACCCCATACCTACACACACCACATCACCGCACCCAGCTCATCACAGTACACCCCTCACCAACACACATGGTGTCAAATTTATGGCCCACCCTTGGCCTCTGGCAAACCAACATCACACCCTGTGCATATGATGATACCCTTGCCACATCCCTATCATCCATACCATCAATGCAGGGACAGGCTAATATGGTTCTGATGCACATGGTGACTGTACTACAGTGTACCACAATACTGCAGTGTAACATGTTGTAAGGAGTAAAGTGTAATGGATATATGGCATGTAGTGTAGCCATCCAACAATGATGCCTTATAGCTACTAGTAACACTGGTCAGTTGTGGAATCTATAATGTTATCCATTAGTGTTGTAGGTGTACATGTGTCAGCATAAGAATGCCCTGTGCATATGATGATACCTGTGCCACATCCCTGTCATCCATACCATCAATGCAGGGACAGGCTAATATGGTTCTGATGCACACTTTGACTGTACTACAGTGTATAACAGTACTGCAGTGTAACGTTGTAAGGAATAAAGTGTAATGCATATATGACAGGTAGTGTAGCTGTCCAGCAATGATGCCTTATAGCTGTTAGTAACACTGGTTGGTTGTGGTCTCTATAATGTTATCCATGAGTGTCAGCACAAGGATGCTCTATGTATATGATGATACCTGTGCCACATCCCTGTCATCCATACCATTAATGCAGGGACAGGCTAATATGGTTTTGATGCACACAGTGACTGTACTACAGTGTACCACAGTACTGCAGTGTAACATGTTGTAAGGAGTAAAGTGTAATGCATATATGGCAGGTAGTGTAGCCATCCAGCAGTGATGCCTTATAGCTATTAGTAATACTGGTTAGTTGTGGGCTCTATAATGTTATCCATCAGTGTTGTAGGTGTACATGTGTCAGCACAATGTTGCCATGTGCATATGATGATACCTGTGCCACATCCCTGTCATCCATTCCATGAATGCAGGGACAGGCTAATATGGTTCTGGTGCACACGGTGACTGTACTACAGTGTACCACAATACTGCAGTGTAACATGTTGTAAGGAGTAAAGTGTAATGGATATATGGCAGGTAGTGTAGCCATCCAACAATGATGCCTTATAGCTACTAGTAACACTGGTCAGTTGTGGAATCTATAATGTTACCCATTAGTGTTGTAGGTGTACATGTGTCAGCATAAGAATGACCTGTGCATATGATGATACCTGTGCCACATCCCTGTCATCCATACCATCAATGCAGGGACAGGCTAATATGGTTCTGATGCACACAGTGACTGTGCTACAGTGTACAACAGTACTGCAGTGTAACATGTTGCAAGGAGTAAAGTGTAATGCATATATGGCAGGTAATGTAGCCATCCAGCAATGATGCCTTATAGCTGTTAGTAACACTGGTCAGTTGTGGTCTCTATAATGTTATCCATTAGTGTTGTAGGTGTACAAGTGTCAGCACAATGATGCCATGTGCATATGATGATACCTGTGCCACATCCCTGTCATCCATACCATTAATGCAGGGACAGGCTTATATGGTTCTGATGCACAAGGTGACTGTACTACAGTGTACCACAGTACTGCAGTGTAACATGTTGTAAGGAGTAAAGTTTAATGCATATATGGCAGATAGTGTAGCCATCCAGCAGTGATACCTTATAGCTATTAGTAACACTGGTTAGTTGTGGGTTCTATAATGTTATCCATTAGTGTTGTAGGTGTACATGTGTCAGCACGAGGATGGTCTGCAGTCATATTCCACAATGGGGTATGGCACTGTGGTGACACCATGGCTGTGACATATCTGGGGTACAGTTGAACACATGTCACAATGTACTAAAATGGTTATTGCCTGTGCCACATGGAAAGATGATCCGCTGAGGCATGTATACCCTGCAACCTGATGTAGACCCATCCACATACATGCACACTGCTACTTGGCAACACTGGGACTTGACCCCTACCTAGCTATGTAGTGATACTGAAGTGTGTGGCTTACACTGCACACACCACACAGTGTTTAGGGTGAGGTGTGTCCTAGGTTACATGTTACATGAAGAACATCCCCAGACACATACAGTATGCTAATGGGGGGATGTAATGGGTGTATATGGACAATACGTAGTCTGACATACTGTCATATGCACATTAATAGACACATAACAGCCAGACACACATCCGAGATACCAGGGCCTATCACTGCTAACTAACTTGACCATGTGTCCAATGTGTTACAGATAGGCTGCACACAGCACATGCATAACTGGCTTGGAGTGTGGTATCAGTTACCTGCATGTTTGATGGTGACAGTGGTAACCATAGCATGGTACATGGGACATATACTGGGTGTACATTGGTGTAATGACAGTGTACACAGCACCCACATCCCCCAGTGGATATTGTACTCCCTGAAACCCATGATGACGCTCTTCCATACCCACCATCACACATTGGCCATGATTGCGATACAAACCATAGTATAATCCAGCAGTGGTACTACAGGGATATGCATCTAATGCACATGCCACATGTGTAGTAGGGTGTTGCATTGTCATACCTCACCTATGGGCAGCAACAGCACCATCTGTACTGCTGTGTGGCAATGGGTATAGTAATAAGAGTATGTGGCCTAGGAATGATGTACTCTACAGATATACAGACATGCACAACTACACACACATGCCAGAACACAATGGTTATCCCATGCCTATCAACCCATTTGTAAAACAATATTGTGCTGGTACTGCAAGGCTCATGTAGCCGGTATGGGGGGAGCTTAACATGGTATATGTAATGTCCCATACAGCAGCAGCCACAACTGACTATGGCAATGGCTGTTGCATTGGTTGTGAAGGCCCTCATGGAATTCCCAAGTACAGGTATTCTAACACACAGACACTGCTATACACAGTCATGCACACATACACATGTGTTAGTACAGAGGTGCATCGCTGTAGGTGGTCATAGCTGTGTACCTAGCTATTGTCCAAGGGGAGATGGGTTATGTAGGGGTTGTGTGTACAGTGATATCATGCCACCTGCCAGGTGGCAGCAGGCAATCTATCGACAGATACTTCTGTGGTGACTCTCAGGGTGAGAATGACATGCATCAGCTAATCCTCCAGGTGCCTCCTGCACATGGCCACTGAGGTGATCAAGTTGACATGTATGCAACATGCATCACAACACACGGTTAGTGTCTGTGATGGAGATCTGTACCCAAGCATCTGTAGACTGTGGTAGTGAAGTGGAGGTACCCATGGCATTGGGTGAATACAGGGTGACATCTCCTATATGTGCCAGTTCTTACACAGCTGGGCAAGCATGTCAGTGTCAATCAAGCTTAGGTTGCCTGTACATATCCCAGCTGGATACCTGCCATCTGCACATCTGTACAGGGACTGACAGTCATTAGCTTGGCAAGTAGCTATGCAGTGGCATGAGTGTGTTGACAGATAGACATCTGACAATATGTATGCCACAACTGCATGTCAGAAGCCCTTACTAATGTGCTGTAAAAACGGAAGTCTACAGTTACATTCCACATGATGGATCATTACCAAGTAAGGGGTATATACTGTGACACAGTTCACACACCAGGGATACAACAGGGAGGCCTCAGTGTCCAGCTATCCCTGCAGGTGTGCCTGTTGTCAGTACTACACTTAGCACTCTGTTCTTGCCTGGTTTAGCACTGTCAACTGTAGTACTGCCATGATACACTACATGCCAGTGTGACAGCACATATCCTGGGCTACTACACCTGTATGTAACACATTCACACAGATAACAGTGCTGCACAGGCTTCATCTATGTCTGTGTCCCACACATAACACTCACACCCCTTGCTACTGTAATGACAGCACATAGACGCATGTATTGTACATGGCATTACATACACTTATTACAGATTATCAGACTGGGTGGTGTGACCTGGTTATCAGGGCTAAGCAATGCTTAGCAAGTATCAACATTGCTGCAATATAACAGCTGAGCTGTTTTGCCACTGGTAAGCAAAGCCTACACTGTATAAGCACCCATGCATTTACCCATAGCTCAGCACTGCTTAGCTTTGAGCAAACCTGCACAAATGTGCTTAAAGTTGCTCAACACTGCCTTAACCACTCTGTATCTGACAGCCCTTGTTCTGCCCAGCAACAAAATGAACAGCCCTTGCAGGACTTGAACCCAGGACCCTGTGCACTGAAGTCACAACACTTAACCACTAGGCCATGAACACTGTGAAAGCAGCTGCTGTTTTAACAATACAGCCGTCAATACACATATTGAGTAGTATTGAACAATTGCCTTTAGTTCCTAAATTGTGTAGTCCTTGTTATTAATGACTGTTGCATCACATATGTTGTTTTATCACAATGTACACAAAGCAGATATATATGGTGAGATATATCTGGGAGGGCATACACAACCTTGAGGTTTACTCATGACAGGAATATGGTTGTACACATATAAAAGGTCTATATATGTCTACATGTACATACACATGTATACCCATACATATGTCTGTATACACATCTGTATAGTGCAACATGTATATGGCCATGTGTACAAACACACACACACACACACACACACACACACACACACATATATATATATATATATATATATATATATATATATATATATATATATATGTGTGTATATATACATATATGTATATATAGATGTATGTATATGTATATATAGATATATGTATATATAGCTATATATGTATACAGATCCTATGTGTACAGATATGCCTAGTTATGTTGGTATATATGTAGGTATCTATAACTATATGTGCATACATATCTATTCTGATATACCTACTACTGCCAATATATATGTAGATATTCAAACATATATGTGCATATGCATCTCTATCTCTATATGTGTAGACATATATTGCTCTGTATATGTATATATCTGACTGTTTATATGTATATCTATGTACATATACATATCCATCTATGTATGTCGATATGTATATGTGTATATATTTATATAGATATTTGGAGAATTATACATACATATATGCTCACCATATGTCCTGAACATGGAGTGGAGCCCTACCTCAGCCCTTGTAGTCCCAACTTCGTAGTGCAAGGGGATGTCAGGTATGTATTGCAGGTATATTTGCAGACTACTGCTACTGTAATAAGGATTGTCTTCAAAGACATGGTGTGTGGGAGGTCACATCTGCTTTTAACATGTGCGCCATTGGCTACTGACAGACATCCTAAGGACATCATAGTACAATACCACTGATAGCACAGTAATACTCCTTTGGACTGCAGCAGAGATATTGCCCAATATATGTGGATAGTCTGACACACACTGGACAGTCCAGAGGTATGCACAGAACCCCTTAGTGCAAGACATGTGGACCAAGTCTGACAATGTGGATGTTAACAGCCATGTCAATGGGTATAACATTTACCTACTGGTATACATTTTCCCCCATAGGTTATGCATTCACACACCCCTGTCTGTCCTGACACATAATAACCGCTGGTACAGAGGTGCCATGGCCATATACTATGCAATGGTTATTGACATACATCTGAACTGCATCCCACTGCTTTGTCTGACATACATGACTGTTATGGTGGCCCGGCAGCAGTACATCTGGACATGACATCTCTCTGGGTAAGTACACTAAGCTGCTAGGCATGTAACAAGGCACTGTGCAGGCTACAGGCATACTGTCTCAGCACTGGCCAACATTTCCTATGGGGGAATACACATGTACCTGCATATATAGCAGGATCTACAGGCATGTCAACACACAGAGTAACAGACACCTGTTTAAAAGTGCATAACCATAACCGATGTGAACACAGCCACAGCTACATATGGTAAGCTACGGTAATATTACAGTATATGGACTATCTGTTCAGTGCCATCCTCATATGTGCCACTCACACACTAACCCTACATATACTGGCCTGCTACACAGTGTGGTCCGATGCCTGTCTGTGGTATGGGACATGTGTGTGTTTGTCTCTACAAACATGTAAGTCGATAGGGTAACATACAGTGGAGCAACATGTAACATCAGATAGACCAGGACCAAGAACAATGACATCTACCACAGTCTGTACACAGGCTAAGGTACATATTAATAATACACACACTGTCAACAATCACCATAAGTACACAGACCTCAGTACTGTACACAGATCCACAGAATGTCGAGGTTATGTCATCAAATATAACCCCTACTATACATAACATGTGTAGCAGTCTATCCCACTGGCTTGTTATCAGATATGTCACTAAATATGGTCTACAGCAAATATGCACCTCTTCCTGCATGACATATGTACAAAGGGTGACAGAGTTGTGGCTGGAGGCACAAACACAGGGCCAATATTGACATGTTGCTGTGATAATCTCATACGTTTACTGTTGTAACATGGTTTGTTGTAACATATGTCCTTTGAGGGATATGAAGTCAGTAACTCTCACAGCTGTCACCATCTACAGACTGCAGTCCTCACACTACCTTCTGCAGTTTACAGATAGGTGCTCTGTGGGTAACACATGAAACAAAAGGCACCACACCCTACCCAGTCTGCAGATGACACTACAGATGGGGGTTTCCTCATAAACATAGCTCTGAAATGACAGATATTAAAACATGTAGGACAACCATATCCACACACACCCTATTAAACCAAAATTACTCCAAATGCAGTATAGCAGCACTTACAGTCTGTAGTCAGGTCAGGCACACCCCCCTCCTGTGTGTTGGCCTGTTGTCACAGTGTATGTTGTTAGAGGTAAATCCCCAATCCATCTGTGATGTTGTTTGCCATACAACAGATCAAGCTCCTGCTCACAGTGAATGAAATGCCCAACACCAACATGATGTTCCTAGATACTGGAGTGTGTTACCATGCAATTGGCTATGGGAATGTTACCACAGCTGTTCCACATGCAATCAGCTAGAGGAGGGCTGCAATTCGTGCAGAGGCCATCAGCTGATCATGAGCATCACTTAAACCACACATGCTACTGCCTAAGCAAAGCAGGTGTAAGTCTCCACATCCACCAGAGAGGGACCGAGAGAGGCAGACAGAGGCAAAGATAAGTCAGGGAGGGGTGGGAGTGTAAAACATAAGCATGTTTGTGTCACACATCTACCAGTACAGGGTAGCAACCCCCTGATGACTATGTAGTGCTATCACATGTCTATGCAGTTATTAGATGCATCACATAGGTTACACATTGTGGAGCCCTCCAAACTTATATGTGATGGTGAGTGACATCTGCAGCAGTGATATGGTAGCTATATGGTAAGTGTAGTACACCTGGCTGTCCCCATGAACAGGTGTCAGTTTCAACATAGCCACACACATACAGGGATGCACACACATTGACACACTTGGCAGGGCCAGGAATACAACTCATTATTAGACAGATTGCCACAACACAGTACTGTGCAGGTATCACATACACCACAAGGGTCATATGAAGGTTATATGGGCAAAGGGTATGTGGAGGTGTCTGACATCAGACAGCATGCTTCAGTATGACAAAGGGGGTTTTAGTGAGTGTGAATGTGGTCAGAGACATCGTACAACATACACACAGACAAAGGGTGCCAGTACTGACATGCAGGGGTGCATTGATTTGTGGGTGTGTAGTGGTCGACTGTGCCAGACGGCTATATCAGGCTAGGTGATGGGTATACCTTGGCACCAGGCCACATGACAATGTTCTGCAGTGTGGCTTGGGGTGTAGTGTCTGGCTTTGCCCATACAGGTGGGTACTTTATTCATCATCCAGTCACATGGGTAACTATTGCATGTAGCCAATGCTGTGCATTGCTTACCATGTATGTGTTCTTAAGTCCATGACATGGACGGTATCTGGGATGTGCACAACTCCCACATGAATGTACAGTGACATGTGGAACTGTACCTGGGATGTCTGGGCCATGTTGTGTACACAGATTGTTATCTTCAGATGTGCCAGTCCTGGCCTCATGTGGCGGGAACTGTTAATGGACAGCAGGTTGATCTTGCACATACATTGATAGCATGATACTGGTATTCCCTGGTGTTAGTGTCATCTGTCCATACAGGGCATGTTTTTCAGGCATGGTATGTCCTTTGTGGGTCACATTTGATGGCACCATAGGTGTTGCAGGTGTCCAGTGAGGAACATAGGGAAGGTGCACTGTCGGCATGTAAGTGCCTATTGGACAGATGGAAAGAGTGCTATGCCCTCTGTAGCCCACTGCAATCACACCATGGTTACTATCAGTGGGCAATATGCAGGGTACTACCAACATAACAGCTGTTGCCTAGGCAAGTGTGTGTGTGTGTGTGTGTGTGTGTGTGTGTGTGTGTGTGTGTGTGTGTGTGTGTGTGTGTGTGTGTGTGTGTGTAGGAGACATGGGTTGAGAGTGTTCTCTGGGTAATACAAGGGTTACTAACTTTGTTCTGCTGGCCTTGAAGTCACATGTAGGGGTATGGATTTGCACCCCAGCATTGCAGCTATTTCACATCTGTTATCCCTGTACGGTGGACATTGTGATGTATACTAGGACGAACATATAAGACATTTGCAAAACCCTCTCTGCATTGAGTCAAGTTGTTGCACACTCACATACGACTCCATGCAGAATATGAATGACACACACAGACACCCACACACAGAGGCACACACACCTGTCATGTCTTGGATTAGAACTCCTACCTAACTAGTTTACTATACTACAGCATTACGCAGTTACCAGATGCAGCACAGAGATTACTGGAGTACTCCTTCCCCAAAGATGTATTTCACAGTGAAAGACATCAGCAGGATTGCCAAAGTAGAGCATTTGAATTGCCGTGAGTGTGACTAGCCTAAAATGCATTGCTCCCTACACAGACATAGACAAACACAAAAACATCCACAACTGCCATGTGTGGGAATAGAACCCCTACCAGAGGTCTATATCACACTACAGCATGAAGCTGTTATAGGACACGCCATGGGGATTACTGGAGTACTCCTTCCCCAAAGGTGTATTTCACAGTGAATGACATCAGCAGGATTGCCAATGTAGGGCATTTGAATTGTGGTGAGTGCGACTAGCCTAAAATGCATTTCTCCCTGCACCAATGTAGACACACACAAAAACATCCACAACTGCCTTGTGTGTAAATAGAACCCCTACCAGCATTCTATATCACACAACATCATGAATATGTTATAGGACGCACCACATTGATTACTGGAGTACTCTTTCCCAAAGGTATATTTCACAGTGAATGACATCAGCAGGATTGCCAAAGTAGGGCATTTGAATTGTAGTGAGTGTAACTAGCCTAAAAGGTATTGCTCTCTACACAGACAGAAACACACACACAGTTGCCATGTCTGGGATTAGAACTCCTACCTATTTAGTTTATCACACTACAGCAGTACGCAGTTATAGGACATTTCATAGAGATTACTGGTCTACAGTTTTCTGAAAGGTGTATTTCACAGTGTATGACATCGGCAGCCTTGCCAAAGTAGGGCATTTGAATTGTAGTGAGTGTGACTAGCCTAAAAAGCATGGGTCTCTACACAGACAGAAACACACAAGAACACACACACAGTTGCCATGTCTAGGATTAGAACTCCTACCAAACTAGTTTATCACACTACAGCAGTATGCAGTTATAGGATGCCCCATGGAGATTACTGAGCTACAGCTTTTCAAAAGGTGTATTTCACAGTGTATGACATCAGCAGCCTTGCCAAAGTTGGGCATTTGAATTGTAGTGAGTGTAACTAGCCTAAAAGGCATTGCTGTCTACACAAACAGAGACACACAAACAGTTGCTAAATCTGGGATTAGAACTCCTACCTAATCAGTTTATCACAATACAACAGTACGCAGTTATAGGACACACCACAGAGATTACTGGGATACAGCTTTCCAAAAGGCGTATTTCACAGTGTATGACATCAGCAGCCTTGCCAAAGTAGGGCATTTGAATTGTAGTGAGTGTGACTAGCCTAAAAGCATTGCTCTGTACACCGACAGAGACACACACACAGTTGCCATGTGGAGGATTAGAAATCCTACATAACTAGTTTATCATACTACAGCAGTATGCAGTTATATGATGCACCATGTAGATTATTAGTATACAACTTTCCCAAAGGTGTATTTCAAAGTGGATGACCTCAGCAGGCTTGTCATAGTAGGGCTATGGGGTGGGCAGTGTGTGTGCATGGGCCATAACCCATTCATCTAGAGGTGGACACACCACATGCGGGCACATGCAAGGTTATATTCCACAGGTACGTGTTTATAGCTGCTAGATTACTACTTCCTTGTACAGTCATGTTGCACAGCTAGCACTTGCACCACATAGTCTGCAATGCTGACAGATAATGGTGGCTAATGTCTACAGTGAGTGACATCTGAACCTCATGTGGTTGTAGCCATTTGGCTGTGTGCCGGGTGGGACAGGCCTCATAATGGATGTCTCCTTGTCACAGTCACTCTCTTCCACACATCTACATACATCTACTTTTGGCTTATTATAGTGTGCTGTCTATGGATATATGCCTGTATTCCTATCCACTGTGTGTGCAAAGCATGAGTGGTGCATACTGAGGAGTGTCTGCACTAACATCTGCAACTGCCAGATATGTCTGGTCCACTGTTGTTTGCAGACATGGGCTTTATTTGTTTAAGTGTGTGAGCATGCCCAGTATGACCTTTCAGTATGTTGTTGTCTGACATTGCCTTCATTTATCTGTGTGTGAGCATGCCCAGTATGACCTTTCAGTATGTTGTTGTCTGACATTGCCTTCATTTATCTGTGTGTGAGCATGCCCATTATGGCCTTCTGTATTAAATGTGTAGATCAATTAGTTTTCACTCCAGTGCAGACCTTTGTGTTGTACACCTACAGGTAGCAAACTGTTTCTGCAGGGTATCCGTCGATCATTTGGCAATATGGGGAAAAACTGTGCAGGGGATAGTGTGTACTGTATGTGATTGTGTCTGTGCTGCTTCAGCTGCATGGTACTGCTGTTAGCAGAGATATTCAGACATGTGTACAACACTGTGATGTTTTCTGTCCTCATGCACTGTCAGGTGGACATTCTTGCTCACAGTGATGTCTTGGGGGACAAGGGTGACTGCAGCTGTGTCTGTTATTGTGGGCAGACACCCACGTATTCATGGTAAGTTATGCCATTTTGGAGGGGGAGCTGCAGACACTTGCTGCTGGGTCTGTGTATCCAGTTCAGCACCTTGTTACAGTGCTGGCAGAGGATCATATACTTGTACACCCATTGACATGACAGTATGGCCTTATCTTGCTGTGGCAATACCTCACAGCTGTACAGATTTGCACAGGTTACCCAGAGGCAGGGGCCATGGGTCAGGACATTACCCCTATTGTGGTGTACGGGCAGGTGTGTAGCCACCCATTTATGTGTTTGCAGCCAGGGATAGTGTGTGCACACAGCTTGGTGTCATACCCTGCACATTCCATGCTGTCCATGCTCCCACCCCCCTCTGTTATTCTAACCTCTTCCATACATTATGCATACATTCTCAGATACTTTCCCTAAGGGTGTCACCCCATCACAGGTGTATGCTAGTGTTGGTCCACAGTTCATGCAGTGGGACATGGTGAACATGTTACTGTGGTTTGTCCACATGGCCTTGCATATGGCTTATGTGGAGTGTGATATGTTATTTGGGTGTCCATGACATAACATGCATTGGCAGTACGTGTGAGACACAGGCCTTTGGCAGTGGCCTCTGGGGCAATAGGTGTTTCTGCAGGCCAGATGTGGCAGGCCATTACATTCTGTTAGTACGACAGTCTCAGACCACCATACAGTATATTCCCCTGGGGTGACAGGGTAGGTGTGATAGGTATTCATGCCAATACCTTCTATGAGTCTTGATCAGGTCATGTGGATGTTGCCGGGGTGCTACCTACAGCTAGGGACATACCTGCATGGGACACCTGCACTGCATACTGCATTCTTCCACTATTGCCATATACAGGTGGGGTCATACTGTACCCATTCCCCACAGCAGGGATATGACCAGAGAGGTACCTGTGAGTGGTGTTTGTGTGAGCTGCCTGCATGTGTGCTATGGACACTACTTGCATCTGACACACAGATATGCATGGGGCATTCCAGTTATGCTGGCATGTGCAGGTACATCAGCTGTTTCCCACTACATCAGTCCTTTGTGCTCTGCAAGTGTTCGGGCAGACTCACCAGTATGCCCTACTGCAGGACCAGTTACTGTGATACATATATGTATGTACAATTCCAAGGGTGTCTTCATTTCACAGTGACTAAATATATACTGTATGTCTGGGGTACTCTCCCCTGTGTACTGCTTGTGTATCTAGCCCAACAGCCATGCCATGTCAGTCTTTCAGATGGTGACACATATTACCACCATAGATTTAAAATGGCTTACTGCTAGCATGTGTTATACTGGTGGGGATTGTCTTTGGTACTGCAGTTATGAGGGCTTGTCCCTGTCATCAGCAGTAATGGGAAATGGCCACCAGGTCTTACCTCAACAGGCATGCATACTGACCACTCTCATGCAATGCTGTCCATGCTCCCACCCCCCTCTGTTATTCTAACCTCTTCCATACATTATGCATACATTCTCTGATACTTTCCCCTAAGGGTATCACCCCATCACAGGTGTGTGCTAGCATTGGTCCACAGTTCATGCAATGGGACATGGTGGACGTGTTACTGTGGTTTCTCCACATGGCCTTGCATATGGCTTATGTGGAGTGTGATATGTTATTTGGGTGTCCATGACATAACATGCATTGGCAGTACGTGTGAGACACAGGCCTTTGGCAGTGGCCTGTGGGGCAATAGGTGCTTCTGCAGGCCAGATGTGGCAGGCCGTTACATTCTGTCAGTCCTACAGTCTCAGATCACCATACAGTATTTTCCCCTGGGGTGACAGGGTAGGTTTGATAGGTGTTCATGACAATACCTTCTATGAGTCTTGATCAGGTCGTGTGGATGCTGATGGGGTGCTATCTACAGCTAGCGACATACCTGCATTGGACACCTGCACTGCATGCTGCATTCTTCCACTATTGCCATATACAGGTGGGGTCATACTGTACCCATTCCCCACAGCAGGGATATGACCAGAGAGGTACCTGTGAGTGGTGTTTGTGTGAGCTGCCTGCATGCGTGCTATGGACACTACTTGCATCTGACACACAGATATGCATGGGGCATTCCAGTTATGCTGGCATGTGCAGGTACATCAGCTGTTTCCCAATACATCAGTCCTACCTCCTTTGTGCTCTGCAAGTGTTCGGGCAGACTCACCAGTATGCCCTACTACAGGACCAGTTACTGTGATGCATATATGTATGTACAATTCCAAGGGTGTCTCCATTTCACAGTGACAAAATATATACTGTATGTCTGGGGTACTCTCCCCTGTGTACTGCTTGTATATCTAGCCCAACAGCCATGGCATGTCAGTCTTTCAGATGGTGACACATATTACCACCATACATTTACAATGGCTTACTGCTAGCATGTGTTATACTGGTGGGGATTGTCTTTAGTACTGCAGTTATGAGGGCTTGTCCCTGTCATCAGCAGTAATGGGCAATGGCCACCAGGTCTTACCACAACAGGCATGCATACTGACCACTCTCACGCAATATGAAACACACACTATCCTAACACACAGACCTGCATATTGTGCAAATACTGCAACTTATCCTGCTACCTTGGCCACCTGTGATCATCTGTGCTCCACTCGTATTATACCTACTCATACATGTTACTACATTTCTACACAGAATTTGGGGGGGGGGACCTGGCTGTTACTACATTTCTACACTGGATTGGGGGAAGGGGCACACCTGACTGTTTCTACATGTCCACATAGGAGCGCGGGGGCACACCTGACTGTTGCTACATTTCTACATAGGATTGTGGGGGGACATGCCTGACTATTTCTACATTTCTACACAGGATTGGGGGGGCACACCTGACTTTTGCTACATTTCTACACTGGATTGGGGATAGGGGCACACCTGACTGTTTCCACATGTCTACATGGGAGTGGGGGGGGGCACACCTGACTGTTTCTACATTTCGACATAGGGTTGTGGGGGAACACACCTGACTGTTTTTACATTTCTACACAAGATTGGGGGGGACACACCTGACTGTTTCTACATTTCTACACATGATTGGGGGGCACACTTGACTGTTACTACATGTCTACATAGGATGGGGGGCACATCTGGCACTTGTACACATTTGCTATGACTGTACTGGTATGTCAGGTACTTCATTTCATTCTGTATTCTAACCTATCATGCTGACTGGATGCATATCAGTGTGCTACAGGTCTTAGATTTGGTTGACCTACATATTAGTGTCTGACTTCCTACCCTTCAGAACTAATGTCGCATTGCCTGACCTGCTGTAGTCTGTCTGTGTAGGCCTGGGTGGAGGTTACCCATAGGCATCATTCAGAGGCCATAGCACAGCCTCTGTTTGTGTTTGTCTACACCTGTGCTGCTGGCTGAGACTGTTGTTGGGTATGTGAACCTCTCTGACTGACATGTGTGAGTCATATGGACACACGTCGCCCAGCACATTTCCTGCAGTGGGTGTTGTCACCTGTATAGCACTGGCTACTATGGTGACTCCAGTATTTGTTGCAGATGTCATGGTACCACTATGGGTGTCTATTATCTGCTGGCATACCATTCAGCCACCTGATTCCCTTACATGCTCACATCCATACCACAGATACAGGTAATGACACATTCTACACCATTCGGCAGTTGGTAGGTTGATTGACTTACCTTGTGGGTGTGCCAGTATTGAGGATGGTGCTGGAGGGCTGCCTATGTTGGATGCACATAGTACACTCCCTATACATGGTTGAGCACAGGTAGTGTCATGCTTGGCATCCCTTTTACTGTATGTGCGAGTCAGAGAGAGGTGTCATTCCCTGGATCTATACTGTGTTAGTGTATGTGCTATGCGTTGCCTCTTTGCCAAGGCCAGGACATACTGGGCATGCCTCCATCTGACTACTGGAGCAGGCTCAGGTTGTTCCTCCTCCGAGTCACTCTGTGCCTGAGCAGGTCTTCGCATTGATGGGGGGCTGTGTGGTCCTGCCCCGTGCTGTTCCTGTTGCAGCTGTTTCCGCAGAATCATATTGTGTAGCATGGCACATACCATAACAATTTTAGTACATGTAGCTGGTGAGTACTGCAAGGCTCAACTGGATGTGTCCAAGATCTGGAACCATGACTTGAGCATCACAAACACACACTCCATTATAAGTCTGGTCTGTGCGTGTGCCTCATTGTGGTGTTTTTGTTCAGATGTGTGTGCATTTCTGATGGGTGTCATCAGCCACGGCTCCAGTGTGTAACCAGCATCCCCCACTAGGTGACCATAGGGGATGTCCCCATTGGGAAATCTCTGGAAAAGCTGCATCAGATGCCAGATGTGGGAATCGTGATAGCTTCTAGGGCAGCCAGCACACACATTCATTATAATGTCCTGGGCATCGCACATTGCCTGGCAATTGATGGAGGGGAGGCCCTTGTGGTTGATGTAGACCCTACCCTGATCACCAGGTGGTGCTTTGATGTGTATGTGCATGCAGTCTATAGCATCCACTACCTCGGGGTATTCTGCTATTTGGTGGAACAGTTGCATATTGCCGGACAACACCTCATGGGTGTTGAGGAAATATACGTGCTCACCGGCATGTGCTGACATGGCATCCGCGAAATGGTGAGATACTCTGGATGCTGATGCCTGTGAGATCCCCATGATATCCCCACTTGAGCTTTGGCAGGTACCTGTGGCTAGTATTCCTAGGCCTACACATACCTTGGTATCCACTGGGATGGGTTCCCTTCTGTCGGTTTGGTGTGCCAGGAGTGGCCGGCACAGCTCAACAATTTGCTGTAGGAGGTTCTTGTCCACCCTCTAGCGCTCCACTGTCTCCAGCTCATGTAGCCCCTGGTAGGTTATCCTTGGTCTGTACACTCTTCTCCGTCTCCTCACTGTGAGTTGGTCGACAGCATTTGCATCCTCACCACCCTCAACCACTTCTTCATGTTGTTGTATGATGCCTGCTGCAGCCCCTATCATTTTCTTGATTTGTTTATTGAAAGTTCCCCACTTGTATACACCGGTGGTGTAGAGTATGGGAAAAACCAGAGGGGAAGGTGTTTTCATAGTTTATAGTAGTGTTCTGTGCTGGGCTGATCTGCTGCCTGTGTAATTGGCTGATTCTGATACATTTTACCTGCCAGCTATGCTAGTTTTCCTAGATTATCTTCCTACTGCTGTTTTCCCTTCCCATTGCCTTCCTGTTTAAGCCTGTGGGAGCACCATGCAAACACAGTGCTCAGATGTGCACAGAGCTGCTATTTCCTGGTTTACTTTTTTTTTTTCTTTAAAACCCACTTAGGCAATGTAAAGAGTGCTATGCAGCCTCATACACACACCCTTGCTTAGCTGTGCTTTGCTAGGAGCAAACCTGAGCCCCCTATGATGTCAGCTAACTTCTAGGCTTGCACCAAGCTATTCTTGCTCTTACACTGTTGGGAGCTGACTAGCATGCAGGGGAAATCTGGGATAAACTATCATTCCCCTCATTTGCATAGCATTGCCTGCTAATGCATAGGTACATGTCTCACACTGAGCCTCCTCCCTTAGCAACCACTATTCACTGGCCATGTTGTCTTCTGCCTGCCATTGACTATAATGGCAGAATAGTGATTTTACTTAGAATGCTTATTTTAGGTTTATTTTCTTATTTCCCCACCCGATCCCATTTGCCAGCCACTGCCCTACGCTTAAACAGCCGTGATCGGCTAAAAAAAAAGTTGTTTTTTTATTTTTCAACTTTTCCATGCCAATGGCCTTATACTTGTCCATCGGCATACTTTCTAAATGATATGCACCCTTTATTTGGAGCTATCATGGCTCCATTTTGGAATTTGCAGAAATGTACTCCATTACTGGGGGAGTACATTTCTGCAGATTACACTAGTCCTGCATGTCCGGTTTCCAGCTTCCTGGATCGCAAATTCACCTCATTTGCATGGATTTCTCATGCAAATGGGGTAATTTGCATACAGGGGCTGAGTCCATACAGGACTAGTGCAGGAGTGCTCGTGCACACCCCTACAGGTTATTCCTGGATCGCATGGTAGACATATTGCCTGCTGGTGCTCCTGCACTAATCCTGCACACCATGCAAGGCTTGCAGACTGGGGGATAATTTGGTAATGTGGTTTCTAAATGGCCAGTAGTAAGTGAAATACTGTCCTGACAAATAATTTAAAGTAAAAGTATGCATTCTAAACATTAGCCCACTACAGGTAAAATTAAAATTTATTTAGTCTTTTCAGGAAACCAACATTCTTTTATCCCGCTAATCACTTTATTCATTTGACTCACTGGACATAGTACTAGGACATAAAAGAAAGTCACTGCCTGTCTTCCTGAAAGTGAGGGGAGAATCTGGTAGTATTATCTTCCATTGGGAAAATTGTAACATTTTGAATAAAAATAATGGCATCTGGTGATTTTTTGCGTTTTAGTAATAGGCCGCCAGCTGCAAAAATGTTCCACAAAAACAATTTAATAACACCAAACAGTAAAGTAAGCACTTTCATCTTACTTCAGTGAGTAAAACTTCATCAGACAAGGTAACCCAGTAATCCATTAACATATAAACACAATTAAATCAAATCATATGATGAAATCAATTAAAGATTAAAAGAGAAACACCAAACAAGGTCCCAAATAACACATACAGTTACAAATAATACATTAAAATATGTTCATTAAAAACTGTTGTTGAACTAAGAAAATTGTTGCTAAACCTAAGACAACATTAAAGCAACCACAAACAGATTTAACATATATGCAGAAATCTATATAATCTATCATAAAAAAGGTTCTAACTAAACAATGGTGTATATTCATAGAATAAGTAAAGTAATGACCAAACAATAATACGATAATCAAAAAAAAAAAATAATATAATGACCAAAAAAATAACATGATGACCAAAAAAGGGGGAAAACGGGGGTAAATAGCTACACTGTTAACATATTATTATTTACAATATTATTATTTACAATTTATTATTTACAAAGGGTGAGCCTGATTATCTCTGAAGGCTCCTTAACTTTAGTACACAGGCTAATGAACTCATGTCATTCAACCCTGGTGGACTATAAGCATTCAATTTTATTTGCCACAAAAGTTCACAGACTTCTAACATTAAACTGAAGGGTACTCCTCTGGGGTTATGCTCTATCTGGTCTATAATGAAAAGCAAAAACTATGCTGTGGATGTTCCTGGACATGTTTGGCCAGAGCATTCTCCACCTTAAATTCCTTAATGCTGTATAAATGTTCATGAACTCTGTCCTTGAACCTGGATCCATCTTACCGATGTAGAAACAAGGACAGAGTTTACAAGTGGCCAGATAGACCACGCTCTTAGATAGACAATTAAACCTTTTATTAATAGAATACTTTCTACCTCTGACAGTAAACATTTTGCCTACTTCCATATATCTGCAATATGAGCACCTCTAACATTTGTACATACCTGTGGCCCTCAACAAAGGGGGCTTAACTCTCTCCAACAGGTTTTTAGGTCCTCTTCTATATGTAATCCTAGGGAAATGTTCAACAATAGGAGCCAGGCCTGCATCTGACACTAGTAGATTCCAGTTTTTAAAGATAATCTGTCTTATAACAGGGGCGTCAAGGCTGAATGATATAATGAAGGTGACTTTAAATTAATCCAATTTTTCTGAATGTAAATTATCTACACTAGGTGTCTGTAGAATGTTCAGATGGGGTCTAGGTGCTAGGATGGGGTTAAAGTCACCATTAAATCTTTTGAGCTGTACTTCAAAAAGTAATTCATCTAGTAATTGTGGGGGATAACCATGTTTTAAAAACATATCGTACAATAGTTGACATTCAACCCTAAATTCCTTCTCGTCAGACATCATGCGGACCGCTCTCACCAGCTGTATCTTCAATACTGATCTCTTCTGCTGGTAAGGGTGACAACTGGTGAAGTGAATCAATGAGTTGGAATAAGTTGATTTCCTGTGTATCTTAGCTTTAAATAATTTAGCATTTCCAACTTTGTATAATTCAACATCTAAGTATGCTCTTCTCTCCACACCTAAACTGTAAGTAAAACTCAAAAATTGAGTAGATTCGTTCAGATAGGTCACAAAATTCAGGATGTCATCAACAACCCCCTCAAACATAATAAATACATCATCCAAAAATCTAGTGTAGTAATAGATATTCTTCCTAAACAAGTTATTATTGAAGACATAGTGCTGCTCCCAATGGGCCATCACAAGGTTGGCAAAACTTGCCCCACATGGAGAGCCCATTGCAACACCTGCCTTCTGCAAATAATAACATCCATCGAGCATAAAAGTAATTATTAGTCAAAACTAAATCTAAGAATTCTTCTATAAGCTTAATTTCCCTTTCTGAACTACCTTTCGTTCTCATTAAATTGGTTACTCATTCGATACCTGTGTCATTCGCCTCACAAGCAGTCAGTCCCAGTTCGAGTCCCACTGCAGTACATTCCATTTTCCCTTCCAAATCACTTGCCATGATAAATATTGTTATTGCATAACCTAATAAATATATATTTCTGAACTGCAATACTGCAGCTAATGTAGTTGTGAGGAGTCGGTGTCATAATGTTGCAAAGTCCACAGATAATCACATGACCTATACAGTATCACAGATGCAAATGGAAGGTAAACTGTGCAATGAATGATAACTCCATACATTTCTCCAAATTTCCCACCTCCCTAAGAACCATTACACTATTACTGTCTAAAATGTAGCACTAGTAAGTGGTAGTAAGCGGTAGTAAGCACTCTTAAGCACTAGTAAGCGGGTTTACAGCCATTTGCGTGGGGGTTAGAAATGCGCACCCAGGTTAAACGAGATTGAAGCTATCTCTCTGTAAGCATATATAACCGGACATTAGCATTGCTTACCCTGGTGCAAAGCTGAGCAAACCTGCTTACAAGTGCTCAAAAGTGCCTTGATCACTCAGTATGCATCAGCCGCCATTCTGGGCAGGAAAAAATAATCAACCTTTGCAGGTTGTGAACCCAGGACCCTGTACTCTTCATTTACAGTACTTAACAACTAAGCCAACACAAGAGTACATACAGTTGAGGTTTTAATAAACAAACCTTTCCACAGGAGAACAAGCTGAACATATGAAAGGACTTTCTATACAGCCTTATGTTGTATACCCAGCACAGCTCAGCTTAGTAAGTGTAAGCAATGTGTAGGGCAGCCAGTTCAATCTGCCTATTGGTATACTTCTTTAAGCACTGCCAACCTTAGGTAAACATGTGTGCCCATAGCTTAGCCTTTTTAAAACCAGCCAATCACGGAAAAGTGTGGGAAATTGGCTGTATTTAAACCCCAGAGGCAGGAATACTTCCCATAACTGGTTGTAGCTTCCTACTGCAGACAGAATGGCTAGAGGGGGTGAAGGCACTCGATTTAGAGTGTAGCGCTGGGGCATCCAGGAGTCAAAAATCATGGTATGGCTCCTGGTAAAACACCATGAGCAGAGACTACTACAGGGCCAGTACCAGGGCTCTCAGTATAAAATGGAGGCCTGGGACAGTCTCGCCCATGACCTCACTAGTACCACAGGTATTCCCCGGACTGGTGAGCAGGTCAGGCACCACCATGTTGACCTGAAGTAGTGGAGGGGGGATGTACTGGAACAGTGGATCCAGGAAATTTAGCAGATGGCTAATGCCCCAGTACTGAGTAAGTACTCATTCTACTAAGTAGTTAATAATTGCCTAGCTTGTGTATACTATGGATAGGTATGGCTAAATATCACTGTATTTCTCTGACAGCTGCAGATGAGTGGGCTGCAAACCAGCAAGCTCATGATGCTAGGTTGCAAAGGCTGTGTCACGAGGCAGGTTAGTAATTATTCTGCATGTACTGTCATAACAAATAAATATAAGAGCCTTAGAAAGTGCTATACCAGTATAAATAAAGGTGTAATATTCTGTGAATAAAGGTATAACCCCTGGAGTGCTTCTCTTTACTCTTCTTTCATATGTTGTTGTACTATTGCATTCTATAAATAGTACTGTTGTATTAAGCAATGTTACCCACACTGTGGCATGCAGATAATATGTGTATGAAGTTCTGTATAACAATGTTGGAAGTGCCAAGAGGTCAGTCATATTGTACAACTGAGGGATACTTAGACAGAAAACATTAAAAAGCTTTACAACAATTCCCTGATAGCACAGTGTACTGTAATATTAACTGTATTGTTTTTGTCACACACAACAGGGGGTTGAGTCCTGGGAGTGCTAGTAGGTTGTATGCATAATCATACCCCACAACTGTACAGATTTTGTTAGAATGTTCAGGTAGAAAGCTATATGCACAAGTACACCCAACAACTGTACAGAATGTGCTAGAATGTTCAAATAGAAAGTTGTATGCATATTCATACCCCTCAACTGTTCCAATCTGTCCAGAATGTCCAGATAAATGGCCCACATCACCAGCCTGGTATGCTGTTCCCTCTGAAAAATCAGTGTGATGATCCAAGAAATGTAGGCAGCCGTTAATGACATATAACTGATAGTCAGACTTGTACTTAGTCAGAGAAATTATATGAAAACAAACCAGTCATTCTAACAACTCACCCAACGTGTATGAGAGCAATTCTCAAAATATGTTGTATTAACACCTGCATCTTGTCATGCCAGTATGTAAGACACATGTCACGTATATCATAATCTACAAACTTGCCATTGTACAATATAAGGCAATTGGGTAGTGTAATAATACATGTAAGAGGCAGATCACTGCAGTGACTGAGAATGTTGTGAAAACTACAAGGATATATTAGTTTTTTTATTGAATTCTCTCTCAACCCTACCATATGTGCAAAAGTTACCCAATGACACACCTCAATTGGTATGTGTACACTCCAAACTTTTGTTGGGACATATGTCCTATTGGTTTATAAATATCCACATTTGTTTCTATGCATGTGCCATGTTAAAATACCCCCATATTGGTGGCCTGTTGTCTTCAATGAAACATGCATGCTGTTGTAATGGCCACTGTTGTTCCATATATGCATGTGTTCTTCTTGCTCTGCAACTGTGTTAAATCTGCTGTCTTGTGTTAATGGGAATACCTATGCATGCTGTTATAACTAATCCTGAATGCTGTTGACTATTACTAACCCATATCTTTCCTAAACCTGCTACAACATAGCTCATATGGGAAGGCAAGTCCCAGCAGACCTACCTGTCCCACCTCAGCTGGCCATGGCACCAGGCACCAGCACATCTGGAGCCCAGCCTGGGACCTTCTCCTTCATTGGCCATCTGCCACCTTTTGGTGGAACTGCCGCAGGGGATGTGGCTCGCCCGCCCTGGGAGCAGGGATGGAGATGAACCTTTCACCTGTCGTCAAGTCCAGGCCGTGGTGCATAGGGAGCTTGATAAGGGATTACGAGACCAGCTACACCAGCTTGAGGGCTGAGTGGTGCAGTTAGAGGGTGAGCCTGCCCCTCCTACACAGCCCCCAGCACAGACACTTTTGGGGCTGTGATGTTGCAGTGGTGACTGCCCATGGGTGGAGACCTCAGTCCCACTGTTTCCATTTGTGGGATTGTGGGCTTGAAACTTCCAAACACCCCTCCCCATCCAAGGTGTTCCCCCCACATGTGTCATATACCGCCCCTGTATGCTGTCTTGTCTGTCTTGTCTGTCAACCTATCCTCCCGAGCATACCTACTCTCCTTCCCCGACATCCCACTCTTACCTCAAAAAAAAAAAAAAAAGTGCAATCTGTTTCCAAAAAAAATCATGCCCCGTACATAGCTGTCCATTTTGCACACATGTCCACTGGACACATGTAATCTGGTCTAATTGGCATCACAACATATTATTGTTGTCCTCACCCCTCTTCCAAGGGTTGGAGTGTTCAAATGTGCCTTCAAATTAATTGTATATGCACAGCTCATGCTGTAGAAGAAAAGGGCAACTATGGACCTTCCCTACACCCTTCCTGCACATCCCTAGTTATCTTGCCTACTGTCTTTCCCTCTTTGTGCCCCTTTTTCACCATTTTCCATTCACCCTTTTTTTCTTTTCTTTTAAAGAAATTAGCACGGGGTAAGCGGGAGTAAGCACTTTTTAGCAGCAGTAAGTGGTTTCAGCCTGTTTGCGTTGGAGTAAACACTGCCTACACAGGTTAAGCAATTTAGAAGCTAACTGCGTCTAAGAAACTGTAACCAGAAGTTAGCAGTGCTTACCATCACGCAAACCTGAACAAACCCGCTTCCAACTGCTCAAAAGTGCCTTAATCACTCTGCATCCAATGGGCCATGTTCTGCTCAGCAACAAAACAAACAGATCCTGCAAGGCTTGCACCCAGAACCCTGCACACCATAGACAATGCAATTTATACATAAATGTATATATATATATATATATATATATTTTATTTATATATATATATATATATATATATATATATATATATATTTTTTTTTTTTTTTTTTTTTCTAAAACTATTTACATATATATCAATATATATGAACATATAAACATGCAAATACCTACATTGACACATATATGTGTCTACACCTATATGTCTACATATGCACAGCAAGTTACATATGTGTACACAAATATATAGCTATGTAGGTATATATGGGCATAGTTCTATATATGTTAGCAGACATATATATCTATATAGGTATATATGGCATACATCTGTAGATAGCAATTGCAGATTAACAAACACACATATATTCCCATGCATCATTAATGGGGTTGAGAGCCCCACACGCTATATGGTTTGTATGAATAGGCACCCCCCCACAGCCAAACATGTCTGCCCTGCAGTACACTACCAACTGTTGCAGATCCCATAAGCAGGACCTGACATGACATGGACACAAGATGTTACCAGTACTACATCCCACCTGTATGATGTCAGGTTGGTATTGGTAACATATCATGCAGTACAGTCTGCCTCCCATAGGACATGTAATATATATACACACACATATACATAGATATACATGTGACTACACACACACGCAGATATATGTACAGTAAGATACATATGTAGAAGGTGCACACAATATGGAACAGCCACTATGCCTACAGTTAACACCTGAACAACTGTACTCTGTATGGGCTACCCATACAAATGACAATCGTTGCCTGCAACATGTACCCACAGAGAGGTCATAGGAAAAATATCACAGACAGGTTTGCAGAAATGGAAAACCTTTGATCGTGTACTATTACAGTTCTATATGTCATGTCATATGGCTGTTCAGACACTGACAACCATATAAACAGAGTAATGCAACTGTGAAACAGTTACACTAATGCAGTCTGGAAAGGTTCACAACTGTTGCTGTCCAGGTCAAGCCCTTCAACTTGTACAATAGTGAAGACAAACTGGGCCACAGGATACCAACCAATCAACAGTATGTAATGCAGGTGTATAATCAGCCTCTGTCTACACTCTGTACACACTCAGTAGGTGGTACAGATGTCATGTGACCACATGAGTTGTAACTGTTACATAATAAAGCATAATGGACACCATCACGAGCAGACTTGACAAATAGAGCAGACTGTATGGCAGGAGGCAGTAGGCTTGCATTAACCTCATTCATGTAAGCACTGCAAATGTAGGTGAAGTATATGGTACTGTGCATCCAGATACCTTAAGGCAGCTGACCCCTGGTACCCCCACATTTTGAAACAGCCTAGGTCATTTATGGTGCACCCCCCTGCACTCCATAATACAGGGCCATATACCACTGTTACATACACTGGCCTCTGGAGTGCATAAGGGCACACATATTGTGTAGGTGACACCCACGCATATAGGTCCCCAGCCCCACCATATGTGTGGGGGATACAACAGCAGTGGACTGATGGCAGCAATGGCAGTGTGATATACTCACAGCCCACTACAGAACAACCACCGACAGCATGACATATGTGCAAAGCTTGGTATGTAGGTGGAGGACAGAGGCTGGAACTCAGGCTCATATGTGGACAACTGTTGCCATACACTAAGCAAGTTGCTGGTGTGACAGGATATTCTGCAACATACCCTTAGTCAGGGAATTGAGGTTAGAAACAGAAATGGATGTAGCCATGTACCAATAGCACTCAACACACACACTGCAAGTGTAATATCTGAAATAGGACCTGTATAGTGGACAGACAAAACAAGCTAGGCATACCTGTGGCCATCAAAAGGATATGCCCACAGTTGTGAGCTATGCAGACAGACTGCATTCCAAGGTAAACTGGTATTTACACTCACACCCTGTAACACCAGTACTATACAAAGCATAACACAACTCTACTCGCAGTCTGTCTGTAGTTCCTGATCTTCCTACACATATGTGGCTCCCCTGAGTGTGTCGGTTCTCCTGTAAGAGGTTTTGCTACCTGCTGTCAGTAACACTGATGCCCACACACAGGAAGGATGTCCATCACACAGGAAATGTAAAGGGATCACACCCACATGACGTAGGCATTTATAGTGAGTGATTGCCATGACAGTGGTAATTTGAAGTACTACACATGTGTAATCATATATATATATATATATATATATATATATATATATATATATATATATATATATATATATATATATATATATATATATGGCTATCTGGATAAGTGTATGTACATCTATTTCCACCATATGTCCTGGACATGGAGCGTAGCCCTACCCGAGCCCCTATAATCCCAAAGTTGTAGTGTAAGGGGTTGTCAGGTATGTATAGCAGGTACATTAGTAGACTATTGCTACTGTCATTGGGATTGTCTTCACAGACATGGTGTGTGTGGGAGGTCACATCTGCTAATAACATGTGTGCCATTGGCTACTGACAGACATCCTAAGGACATCATTGTAAAGTACCGCTGCTGGCACGTAATGCCCCTTTGGACTGCAGCAGAAATAATGGCGAATATATGTGGAAAGTCTGACACACTCTGTACAGTCCAGAGGTATACACATAAGCCCTTAGTGCAAAACATGTGTAACATGCATGACTGGTATACATTTGCCACCATAGGTTATGCATTCATACACCCCTGTCTGGCCTGACACATAATGACCACTGGTACAGGGGTGCCATGGCCGCATACTACCCGCTAGATATTGACATACATCTGGTCAGCATCCCACTGCTCTGTCTGACATACATGACTGTTAAGGGAGGCCTGGCAGCAATACATCTGGCAAGTATCTGCACATGACATCTCACTGGGTAAGTAGAGTAAGCTGATAGCCATGCAACAATGCACTATGCAGGGTGCAGGCAGACTGGCTCAACACTGGCCTACATCTCGTATGGGGGAGTGCACATGTAACTGCATATACAGCAGGCTCAACAGGCATGTCACAGCACAGGGTAAGATACACCTGTGTGCAAGTGCATAACCACAAGCAATGTGAACTCAGCCACAGCCACATATGGTAAACTAGCATAATATTGCAGTATATAGATTATCTGTTCTACACCATATGCATATGTGCCACTCACAGACTAACTCTACATATACGGGGCTGCTACACAGTTTGGTCTGATGGCTCTCTGGGGTATGGGACATGTGTGTTTATGGCCCTACAAACATGTACGGCAATACAGTACCATACAGTGGAGCAACATGTAACATGAGATAGGAGGGGAACTAGAACAATGACATATACCACAGTCTGTACACAGGCTGAAGTACATATTAACAATACATACACTGTCAACATTCACCATAAGTACACAGACTTCAGTACTGTACAAACATCCACATAATTTCCAGGTTATGTCATGAAATATTACCCCTACTGTACATAACATGTGTAGCAGTTGGATATACCACTGGCTTATCAGATAAGATGACACTAATTATGGTGTACAGCACATATGCACCACTTCATGCATGACATATGTGCAAAGGTTGACAGAGGTGTGGCTGGAAGCACATACACAGGGCTTATATTGACATGTTGCTGTGATAACCTCATACATTTACTGTAATAACAGGGTGTGTTGCAACATATGCCCTATAAGGTATATGATGTCAGAAACTATCATGGCTTTCACCTTCTACAGATTACAATCCTCACACTACCTTCTGTAGTCCACAGATAGATGTTCCATGGATAACACATGAAACCAAAGTCAGAACACTGCCCAGTCTGCAGATGACCCTGCAGATGGGGATTCCTCATAAACATGGAACTGACATGGCAGATATTGAGACATGTATGACAGCCATATCCACACAAACAGTGTTAACCCAACATTACTCCAAATGCAGTATAGCAGCACTTACAGTCTGTATTCAGGTCAGGCACATCCCCCTCCTGTTTGTTGCCTTCTTTCCACAGTGTATGTTGTTAGAGGTAAATCCACAATCCATCTGAGGTGCTGTTTGCCAAACGACAGATCTAGTTCCTGCTCACAGTGAATGATAAGGGCCAACACCACCAAGATGTTCCTAGATATTGGAGTGTGTTTTCATACATTTGGCTATGGGAATGTTACCACAGTTGTTTCAAATGTAATCAGCTAGGGGACGGCTGCAATTCATGCAGAGGCCATCAGCTGATCATGAGCATCACTTACAATACACATGCTGCTGCCTAAGCAAAGCAGGTGTAGGTCTCCACATCCATCAGAGAGGGAGTGGGAGAGGCAGACAGAGGTGAATACATGTCAGGGAGTGGTGGGAGAGTAAAACTGAAGCATGTTAATGTCACACACCTACCAGCACAGGGTATCAAACCCCTGATAGTTACATAGTGCTTTCACAGTTCTATGCAATTATTGGATGTGCCACATGGGTTACCTGCTATGGAGCATTCAGAGCTTATATGTGATGGTGAGTGACATCTGCACCAGGGCTATGATAGCTATATGGTAGGTGACGTACACATGCCTGTCTGCATGAACAGTTGCCATCGTCAACACAGCCGCATTCTCACAGGGACACACTCACATTGACACACTTGGCAGCTATCACATGCACCAAATGGGTCATACGGAGATTGTATGGGCAAAGGGTATGAGGGGTGTCTGACATCAGACAGCATGTTTTAGTATGCCCATGGGGGTTGTAGTGAGGGTCGTTGTAAACATACACACCATACAACACACACACAAACACACAGGGTGACAATACTGGCATACGTTGGTACATGTCTGCATGGGTGTGTAGTGGTTGTGCCAGCAGGCTATATAAGGGTAGGCGATGGGTATATCTTGGCATCAGGCAACATGATAATGGTCTGCATTGTGGCTCAGGGCTGTAGTTTCTGCATTTTCCTGCACAGGTGGGTATTGTATCCCCCATACAGTCACCTGGGTGACTATTGTTTGTGGCCAATGCTGTACACCACATGTCATGTATGTGTTCTTTAGCCCATGACATGGACGGTGTCTGGGATGTGCACACCTCCCACATGCATGTACCGTGACATGTGGAACTGTACCTGGGGTGTCTGGCCCATGTTATGGACACAGAGTATCATCAGATGTGCCAGTCTTGCCCACCTGTGGCAGGAACTGGTAATGGCCAGCAGGTTTACCCTGCACCTACATTGATAGCATGCTAATAACATTCCCTGCTGTCAGTGGCATCTGTCCATACAGGGCATGTTGTCAGGCATGGTATGTCTGTTGTTGGTCACATGTGATGGCACCACAGGTGGTGCTGGTGTCCATTGGGGGACATGGGGGAGGTGCACTGTCTGCATGTATGTGCATATTGGACAGATGGACAAGGTGATATGCCCTCTGTAGCCCACTGCCATCACTCCATAGTTAGTATCAGTGGCAAATATGCAGTGTACTACCCACATATTGGCTGTTGCCTAGGTATGTGTATGTGTATGAGATATGGGTTGAAATTGTGCTCTGGATAATACTGGGGTTGCTAACGGTGATTGCCTGGCCTTGATGTTGCATGTATAAGTATGGCTTTGCACCCCATCCTCTCAGCTATTTCACATCTGTTATCCCTGTGCAGTGGACATTGTGATATATAGTAGGGCCACTATATAAGAATTATGCAAAATCCATTTCTCATTGGCCACAGGTGTCACACACTCACAACTTTCTTCTACACAGGATACGAGTTACAAACACACACATTTGTCATGTCTGGGAGTAGAGCCCCTATCTAACTAGCTTATTACACTACAACACCACGCAGTTGTAGTACATGTCACAGACATTACTGGAATACCCCTTCCCAAAAGGTGTATTTCAGAATGAATGACATCAGCAGGATTGCCAAAGTAGGCCATTTGAAATGTATGGAGTGTGACTTAAGCAATAACCCATGCCTGGGTGTGGGTAATGCTGGATTTACCCAGGGTTGGAGTGGTTTGGTCATGAGGGCGAAGCCCGAGTGGCCAAACAAAGATAACCGTGGGTAAATCCAGCATTACCCACACCCAGAAGTGGGTTATTGCTATTATACAATGACATTATTTAAGAAAAATACTTAGTTTTCTTAAATAATGGCATTGTATAATGCCTACTTGCTGCCCTTCCACAGCTGGGGCAGTTCTTATGTACTGCGCATGCGTATGCTTACGCAGTATATCAGAGCTGTAGGTGGAAGCAACGGAGAAAGCAAGATCTCCGTGGCTTTTAAGAAAGTGTCTCGCTGTGTTAAAAGAGTTTAACATAGCGAGACAGTTTTAAAAAAAGCAACAGAGAAAGTTCCGTTGATTTTTTTAAAGCTGTCTTGCTATGTTAAACTCCTTTAACATAGCGAGACACTTTCTAAAAAGCAACGGAGACCGCACTTTCTCTGTTGCTGTAAGAAAAAAAAGACTTATACTAATGGAAAAAGTCCGGGCGACTGGACCTTTTTCCATTAGTATAAGTCTGATTTACAGCGTGCATGCTAACCAATCAGCATGCACATTTTGGAATATTAATGGGGGGGGGGTCGTTGTATAATAGCCTGTAATGCATTGTTCCATACGCAGACATTGAAACACACACAACACATCCATAACTGCCATGGGTGGGGATGTAACCCTACCACAGTTCTAATTCACACTATAGCTCTTGTACAAGTTCTTGAACTGCTTGTAAGTTTCTGTGAGGCCATTTTTTGCTTGGGCTAAAGGGAAGTCTCTCTATTGATCAGTGGCAGTGAAAAACATTGAGCAGCCTGCCCCTGTGGGAGTGGTTACCGACTTGAAACTGTAGTTTTATTGGCCATTTTGGGTCAATTCCAAAACTCCTTCATCTTCCTCTCTTAAAACCTGGTTGCCTCATGGTTTTGGTGTCTTTTCAGGCTTGTTGGCTATTGGTGAAGCACCCACCAAGAGGAGAAAACGCTGAGAGAAGAAAGGAGCCACTTTTGAGATTTTAAGTATTTTTCCTCTGTTTATTTGCTAAGTTTTTCTGCATAGCTGCCTATTTTGAGCATTTTCTGGCTTGTTAAACTTGATTTCTGCATTAGTAACTGTATTTAGAGCACAACCTAGAGCTGTTTACTGAATTTCCTGTTTGCACTTATTTTTAAAATCGTTTTTCTCAAAACTTGCATTTTATCTGTCTTTGGCCTAGCACTCTTGTGTGGGGTCATTTACTGCACTGTTATAACTTGTTGATACTGTGAACCTCTGCTATCTCTGAAAAAAACAAAAAAATCTTGCTTTTTTCCCACTTTTCTGAGATTTAAAAAAGTTCAGTTACAGGCTTGCTGTTCTTGAACTGTTTGTAAGTTTCTGTGAGGCCATTTTTTGCTTGGGCTAAAGGGAAGTCTCTCTGTTGATCAGTGGCAGTGAAAAACATTGAGCAGCCTGCCTGCCCCTGTGGGAGTGGTTACTGACTTGAAACTGTAGTTTTATTGGCCATTTTGGGTCAATTCCCAAACTCCTTCATCTTCCTCTCTTAAAACCCTCTTTTACGCGTTTTTGCGCGTTTTTGTGCATAGCGCAACAGCGGGCAGCGCCGCCTAATTGGGTTTAAACTATTCCTGACTCCACAAAGTCTGCTCTTCACTTTTTCCCTTAGAACTGCTCTATCTCTCAATTTAAACACCATATTCTCATTCTAAGGCCCTTCACTGGTCCAATTAAGTAATCCTACAAGTTAGCAGTCCTTACTCTTATACTCTCTACGATTATCCTGTCCTCTATTGGTCCGTCTTAAATTCAGTTTCCCTATATTACTCTAGCATGTCCAAAGGTCAGTCAATGGTTTCCTCTCCAGTCCAGCTGGTGAATCTGGGAATTTTGAGGCAATGTTACAACTGTCTCATGTACACAGACAACCCTCTCCTCCTCCAAACAGGTTCAAATATATGTGAGAGATGCAACTATTTAGCCAAACTGGAGGCTGAGCTCTCTCATCTCAAAACTGGTGTAACCAGTCAGGAGGAGAAGGTAACCTCACACAACACAATTCCAGTATCACATAGTCCCACCACATCAGCGAACCAAACACATAAATACACAAAAGCATACTCGGAGGCTCTAAATAAAAATCTACCTAAGCAACAGAGACCTCCAAAGCAGACATCCAAGCAAACGCTACCTCAAAACAAAACACGCACAACACATAGCCCACAAAGTCAGTGTGCCAAGCAGCCACAGCCCTTAAGGCTGAACAACACACCTGATACTCTTGTAATAGGTGACTCTATTGTCAGACACACTGACGTCCTGCTCACCAGGCTGAATAAAGAGAAGGTCACGGTGAGCTGCCTGTCAGGTGCTAGGATCCGCCACATAACGCAAGCACTCAGGTCACTCCAAAGCAAATACAAATATGACTCAGTCATTGTACATGCTGGTGTGAATGACCTGAGACGTACCTCCCTGGACTACATGAAAAGAGATATAGAGGAGCTCTCTGATCATGTAGCCCAGGCTGGTATGACTCTGACCTTGAGCAGCATCTTACCCTCACCTAGAATGATGCCACAGTACAAAGACAAAATGATCGATTTTAACAATTGGCTAAAATTTTGGTGTCATTCAAAGGGGATCCAGTGTCTGTCAGCCTGGGATGACATGCTCGACAAGCCACGTTGCTTCGCTAGGGACGACTTGCACCTGTCATCACTGGGCTTTCAGATATTGGCAAAGGCTCTTGCCACCCCCATAGTGCCTTTTTTAGGCAAGGCTCAAAAGTCAAACCCACCCCCATAGACAGCACAAGGAACAAGAAACTAAGGGTAATACTGCTAAATGCCAGAAGTCTTAACCTCAAGATGCACGCACTCGAAGCTCTCCTCAGTATGGAGATCATCGATATCTGTGCAGTGACACAAACCTGGTTCAAGGCTCCAGAGAGCACCCCAGCACTACCAGGCTATACCTCATATCATGCTTTTCGGCCCCAAAACCCGGACCGAACCACAAAAGGAGGGGGAGTTTCCATATTTATCAAGGATATCCACTACTCCAGGTTGGTGGCATTGCATGAAGTATCGGAGACCAGCCATGTGCAACTAACAGTGGGCAGGACTGCTTTTCAGTTTATAGCATCCTACAGACCACCCTCTCAAAGTCAGGAATCCCACTCGGCTTTCCTGAAAACATTGGAGAACATGAAGATCTCTCCGAACACCATTATATACTGGGCGACTTCAACTACCCAAACATTGACTGGGAGCACTACTCAAGCCCCAGCACCTTAGCCCAAAGGTTCCTGGAAATTATAAACTCAAATGCTATGGAACAACTAGTCACTACTCCCACAAGAGGGGACAACATACTAGACCTGATCATTACTAACATGGGGACTCTATGCTCCCCACCAGAAGTATATCCCTCATTGGTAAGATCAGACCATAAATTAATTTCACTGGATGTCCACATCCCGACTCCAGCCCCAGCCCAGAAAACCACAGTGAAAAACTTCTCAAAAGTGAACTTCTCACTTCTCAAAACTGAAGTGGAATCCTTCAAGGCCCCAGGGCCACTGGAAACTACGGCCCAAACTGCAGAATCCTATATAAACGCATTCTACGGACATCTCCAGGAATGCATGGATCATGCTATCCCAAACAAAACCAAGACCCAATCATCCAAAGGCAGGCATCCAGTCTGGTGGACCCCTGCCATAAATAAACTGTACAACAGAAGGAGGAAGCTACTACATGATAGAGCAAAATCCCTAATAGGGAAGGCATCTCTGATCAGTACTAGCAAAAATTACGATCCCTCATAAAACCCTCCCAGGCCAGCTTCGAGAGACAAATTGCACAGGACACCAAAGACAATCATAAGGCTTTTTTCAGTTATGTTAGAAACCTGGGATGCAACTCCCAGACTTGTTCTGAGTTGATTCTAAATGACAAAAAATACACTGAACCCACAGACATCGCCAATATCCTGGCAGACAGGTTCAGTGCAAACCCCCTCCCCCCCAAAAGAGCAAGTATCTATCCCGGCAGAGGGCTGCCTCCCAAACATCTCTGATGCTCAGGTGAAGGCTGCCCTCTCCAAAGCAAAAAACACTGCTTCCATTGGACCAGATGGTGTCCAAGGTTGCGTCCTACATGAACTCCAAGAGGAACTAATCCCTCAAATAAAACAGCTATACAATCTCAGCCTCACTACAGGATATGTGCCCACAGAATGGCGTACAGCAACAGTGGTCCCACTCCACAAACGTGGAGCCTCTACGGACCCTGGAAACTATCGCCTCATAAGCCTGACTAGCTTAGTCTGCAAGGCTATGGAGAGGATCATCATGGAGCTCATAAACAAAGACATTGGGGACCTACAGACACTAGATCCTGCCCAGTTCAGCTTTGTCAAGGGCAGATCCTGCCTTTTGAACCTGGTTGACTTCTTCAAAACAGTCACCAAAGCCATAGATGAAGGGAAGGTAGTCCACACAGCCTATCTGGACCTTGCAAAGGCATTTGACACAATACCCCACTCAGGCATCATAGATAAGCTATCCAGCTTAAATATAAACCCCTATGTCACAAGATGGGTCACAAACTGGCTCAAAGACAGAACCCACAGAGTGAGAGTTGCTGGTACCATGTCAGACTCGAAACCGGTCACAAGTGGTGTCCCACAGGGTTCTGTCCTGGGACCACTCTTGTTCGGTATATACTTTTCCGAGGTACAGGCAAATGTGGGAGGACTATGGCTCACCAAGTTTGCAGATGACTGCAAACTGGGCGCCATAATCAACTCTCCAGCTGACACAAACATCCTTCAAAAAGGTCTCACAGAGACAGATAACTGGTGCCAGCGCCATGGTTTAAAGCTAAATGCCAAAAAATGTATAGTCATACCCTTTGGAAAAACAATGTGCCCACAAATTACCACATAGGCGGAAACCCATTAAGTACAGAGAAAGTTATTAGGGACCTGGGGACCCAAGTTGATAGCAATCTCTCCTTTGAAAACCACATTGCCAAAGTGGTTAGAAAGACCTTCGACATAGCCCACCTCATCACGAAGGGTTTCACATCTAGATCAAGAGAGGTAATCGTGCCTTTATTCATCCCTCATCAGGCCCATCATAGAATACAATGCCCCTTTTGGGATGTACCTTACCCGACACCTGCAGCAATTAGAAAGACCCCAAAAGTATCTCACCAAGAGGATCAAGGGTCTCAAACAGATGCCATATGCTGCTCGGTTAAAAAACTCCAGCTCTACTCAGTTGCATACCGCCTACTTCAAGGCGATCTATGCCTGACATACAAAGCTATGTCAAATCCAGAATTAATGGACATGCTCCACCTCAGTAAATCTAAATCCCTTAGAGCCACACGCTCGAGGGACTTGAACCTCAGCACAGAAATAAATAGAACTTGCTGGAGGGACAGGTTCATAACCCAGAGGCTCCCTTCGCTCTGGAATAGAATTCCAGTTCATGTGAGGCAGAGCACCTCACTGAATCTCTTCAAGAAGAATCTCGATAGGTGGATGGGGGATCATAGGTTTGTCCCAGAGATTACTCCTGTGTCACTATTAGACAGAGGCACAGTAAACTAAACCTTAAAAAGGGCACAGTATACTCAAATCAAGGGGTGGCGTAAGCCATACAGAATCGGGCTAGGCTTATAATTGCCCCAGGGCAGATAGCCTAGTATGAACCTATGAACCTATGAGCAGTATGCAGTTATAGGATGTGCTATAGAGATTACTGGGCTGCTACTTTCCCAGAGGTGTATTTCTATGTGGGTGACATCAGCAGCCTTGCCAAAGTTGAGTATATGAATTGTAAGAGGTGTGTGTACTCTAAAAAGCATTGCTTTTTACACAGGCAGTGACAGACACACATGCATACAAACACACAGTTGTTAAGTTTGGGGTTAGAATACCTACCTAGCTACTTTTTCACACTACAGCAGTATGCAGTTACAGGACACGCTACAGACATTACTGGTCGACAACCTTCACAGGTGTGCATTTCTAGGTGGGTGACATCAGCAGCCTTGCCAGAGTTGAGTATGTGAATTGTAAGGAGTGTGAGTACCCTAAAAAGCATTGCTCTCTTCACAATCAGACACACACACAGTTGTTAAGTCCAGGGTTTGAACTGCTATTTCAATAATTTACCGCACTACAGTAGTACACAGTTACAAGATGCACTACGGAGATTACTGGGCTGCAACCTTCTCAGAGGTGTATTTCTAGGTGGGTGACATCAGCAGCCTTGCCAAAGTTGAGTATATGACTTGTAAGGAGTGTGAGTAGCCTAAAAAGCATTGCTCACTACACAGTCAGTGACATACAGACACAGACATGACCACATGCATACAGTTGCCAAATCTGAGGTGAGAACTCCGATCTAAGCTCTTTATTATATTACAACAGTACACATTTACGGGAAGTGCTATGGAGATTATGAGGCTACAAACTTCCCAGAGGTGTATTTCTAGGTGGGTGACATCAGCAGCCTTGGCAAAGTTGAGTATATGACCTGTAAGGAGTGAGAGTGCTCTAAAAAGCATTGCTATCTACAAAGTCAGAGACAGACAGACACACACAAACACACCTACAATTGCTAAATCTGGGCTTAGAACTCCTATCTAAGTATTTTATCCCACTACAGCATTACGCAGTTATAGGATGCGCTACAGAGATTACTGGCCTGCAACTTTCCCAGAGGTGTAATCCTAAGTGGCTGACATCAGCAGCCTTGCCAAAGTTGAGTATATGACTTGTAAGGACTGTGAGTACGCTAAAAAGCATTGCTCTCTTCACAGTCAGAGACAGACAGACATGCACATAAACATACACACACACACACACACACACACACACACACACACACACACACACACACACACACACACACACACACACACACACACACAGTTGCCAAGTCTGGGGTTAGAATTCCTAAGTACTTTATCACACTACACCAGTACACAGTTACAGGACACGGTATGGAGAGTACTGGGCTACTACCTTCCCAGAGGTGTAATTCTAAGTGGGTGACATCAGCAGCCTTGCCAACGTTGAGTATATGACTTGTAAGGAGTGGGTGTAGCCTACAAAGCATTGCTCTCTTTGCAGTCAGGGACAGACAGACACGCACACAAATGCACACCCACACACAGTTGCCAAATCTGGGGTTTTTATTTTATTTTATTTTATTATATTTTATTTACATTTGTTGACTGGGAGTGTCCGACTGGACGTAGGTCCATTTTCAGCGGAGGCCCGGGGAGAAAAGCTCCACAGTTAAAATAAACAGACAGTAGTTACATTGGATTACATAGTGATTAACAATTTAACATAGCAATTACTTACAACATATTTACAGATGAAGAACATAGTACATCAGTAGACAACTAGAATCTTTATCTGTGAGGTACATAATAGACATTAACAAATGTTACAATAAGAAGTTCCTGCTGTATAATAAGTACTAGGCTTATGAGCATCTGAACTTGCTATAATCAAGGTAGTTAGTGGAGTGGAAAGAAAGGTAGTGGTTGGATGGGGTGGATGATATTAGAGTGGGAGTTGCAAGGGCATAGCCAGCATGTTTTTAAGTGTGCTTTTAGTAAAGTTTTGAAGTGGGTGCATGATGGTATGGAGGTAATTGTGGGTGGGAGGGAGTTCCATAATTTGGCTATGGTGCAAGAGAATAGTGCTTTACCAGCAGAGTTATTGGCTTTAGTGATCTGCAAGTGATTTTTGTTGCTGGATCTTAGTGGTCTGGTGGTGCGATAGGGTTGGAGTAAATTCTGGAGGGATGGGACATTTAGTGGATGGTTTACTAGTTTGTGGGTGAGTGAGAGTTGATACCATTGAAGGAGGTGAGGGAGTTCAAGCCAACCTAGTTCAACAAGTGAGAGACAGTGGTGACTACAGTAGGATGCCCCTGTGGTAACTTTGGCGATTTTGTTGTAGCAGGTCTCTAGCTTGTTTAGATCGCATTGCCTTAGGTTGGTATATATTGGAAAGGCATAAAGTAGGGTAGAGATAAGGTGGGAATTTGCTATTGAAATCTTTGCTGCTTTGGTGAGAAGTTGCTTATTTCTGTATAATGCTCCTAGTTTTTTGTGGACTTTTTTATGGTCATGGATATGTGAATGTCAAATTTTAGTTTATTGTCTATTTCCACTCCTAGCAATTTGGTGTGTTCAGTTGGGTATATAGTGGTGTTGTCTTTTGCTGTGATGTTAAAGTGAGCGTTGTTTTGAGTATGTTTGGTTGGTTGAAAGATGAGTAGTTTAGTTTTGTTTGGGTTGAGCATTAATTGGGCATCTGATGACCAAGTTTCAACAGAGGAAAAGGCTTTCTGTTTGACTTTTTGCAGTTTGGGTAGGGACTGGGCTGAGCAGATGATGGCTGAGTGATCTGCGTTTTGTATGAGTGTGCCATGTTTGGTGGCAGAGGCTACATTATTGGTGAAAACAGAGAAGAGTAGGGGTCCAAGGATGGATCCTTGGGGAACCCCTATGGAGACAAGTAGTTGGAGGGATATGTCATTCTGCCATACAACGGATTGTTGGCGGTCAGACAGGTAACTCTGAAACCAGTTGGTGACTTGATTGAGAGAAGGATAGGTTATTGAGGACAGAGATAAGCTGTTTTTGTGGGACCATGTCAAATGCTTTAGATAGGTCTAGGAAAGTAGCAGAGGAGAGATAGCCATTGTTTTTATGATGAAGGATAGTGTTAGTAAAGGAGAGTAAGGCAGTGGTGGTGCTATGGTTTGGTCGGAAACCATGCTGAGTATTGGAAAGGAGGTTGTTAGTAAGAAGGTAGTCTGAGACCTGAGAGTGTATGCATCTCTCCAGTATTTTGGAGAGTGGAGAGAGAATAGCTATGGGGCAGTAATTGGTGAGTTCTGTGGATGGTCCGCCTTTGTTGAGGGGAATTATATGTGATACTTTCTACAGTGTGGGAACATAACTTTCTGACAGAGATCGGTTAATCAAGATGGATACTGGGTAGGCCAGAGCATCAGATGCGATTTGTTGGTATTCACTTGGGAGGTTGTCTGCTGCTAATTTGGCGGGCTTAAGTTTAGTTAAGAGTTTTTTTATGTTGAAGGTAGGTACAGGAGAAAAAGAGAAGGTAGTGGGGAAGATTACTAGTTGAAGGTGTGATTTGGAGGGGAGGGGGTTGTGTTGTTTAGCTAGAGATAGTATAGTTTGTGTGACGTCTGTGTTGAATGAGGTAGCAATATTTTCTGAGGAGTGAGGGATGTTAGGTGGAGGGGTACTGACTTTACCTGGGTGGAGGATGAAGTTTATGGAGGACCAGTATTGTTTGGGGCTGTGTTGTGAGGAGTCTAGGGCAGACTGGTAGTATTGGAATTTGTCCTGTTTTATTAGCTTTTTGACTCTATTGTGTAGTTCTAGGAATTTCTGTCTAGATGAGGGGGGTTTAGTTTTATGCCAGTACTCCCAGGCTTTATCCCTGTTTTTGTTTCTGACTTAGTGGTTTTCTGTAGCAATGGGGAGGGTTGTGCTTGGTTCTGGAAAGTCTTATGGGGGCATGGTAATTAAGGATGCTCAGAAAGGTAGTATTAAAAAATTTAACTGCGTCATCAAGACTGAGGTACTTTATAGGATGCCAGTTACATTCTTTGAGAGATGAGATGAATGTGAGTGGGTTAAAGTTTAGTTTTTTACGTATTTGATGGTAGATGACAGGTTTAGCTTGGTATAGGTATTTTTTGAGTAGGAATGTTGGGGAGTGATCACTGAGGCTATCTGATAAGCAGCCTGTTATATATGACTGGGGGCTGTTACTGACTAGTATCTAATCCAGGGTAGTGTGCTTGCTGGAGTTTTTATTTATCCTGGTTGGCGACTGGACTAGTTGGGTGAAGCCATGAAGGTTTGCATGATGGGTTGGATGGTTGCCAGAACAGGATTGCCAGTGTCAATATTGAAATCACCTAAAATGATAGTTTCTTGGGGGGGATGGTGGGTAGACCAGCTGAGGAGGTTTTCTAGTGGAGGGATGTTTTGGCCAGGTGGGAAGTAGCATCCAAGTATGTTGATGGTTTTGTTTGGTTTATTTTGAGGTTGGTATATATTATTTCTTCATTGCCTATTTGTGGAGCTGATGATTTTAAGATCTGGATGTTTAGATGCTGTTTAAATATTATAGCTACACCACCTCCTTTCTTGTTTAGCCGGTCTACTCTTAGTATGCCGTAACCTGTAGGGAGTATTTTCTCACTGATAATGTGAGGTTTTAGCCAGGTTTCTGTCAGGATGACTATATCTGGGGAGTACAAGTCTATGGTGGCATGGAGTTCATGGACTTTTTTGGATATACTTCTAATATTTAGGCTTAGTAGAATGAAGTCACTTGGCTTTCTATTGGCTGTAATATGTGAGAAGTTATGGTTTCTAGTCTGATTATGAGGATTGGGGTTGGAGATGGTAGGGCCAGGGTTGGGGTGGATGTCTCCACTTAGGGCTAGTTTTGATATGCATGAGGTTATTAGTTTTCTCAGTTTTTGAATGTGTTTGTTTATAAGGGAAACTTTATGATTGTGCTCTGTGGGTAATAGCTATGGTGGGAGGGTTACTATGTTAAGTTGTAGGGATGCTTTATGTTTGAGTAATATAGTTGGTAGAATATGTTGGGGGTGCATAGGGATGGTTCTTGAGTTGGTGGGATGGGAGCTGAGTGAGGGTGAGACATGAGTGGTGGTGTGAGTAGTAGTACAGTGGTAGTGGTTGAGTGGGGGAATGATGGAGCTTTGGTAGGACGTAAGATATGCAAGGAGAGTGCATGCAGTGAGCATAGGTAAGGTATGCTTGTACATGTTAGTTGAGGAGGTGTGATAGTAGTGGGAAGATGAAGAAGGTAGTGTTGGGTTAGCACTGTGGTTGGCTATTGGAAAGATGGGAGGGGTTTGTGAGTGTAATAAAGGTGGGACACTGGGGGCAGGAGGGAATAGGGGGCAGGGTTAGTACTTCTATCCAAGTACTTTATCACACTACAGCAGCATGCAGTTACAGGATGCATTACAGAAATTACTGCGGTATGACCTTCCCAGAGGTGTATTTCTAGGTAGGTGACATCAGCAGCCTTGCCAAAGTTGTGTATATGAATTGTAAGGAGTTTGAGTACCCTAAAAAGCATTGCTCTCTGCACAGTCAAAGACAGATAGGCACACACACACTCACACAGTTGCCAGGTCAGGGGATAGAGCACCTACCTAACTAGGTTATAATACTATAGCGTTATGCGGTTTTGGGATGCACCACCGAGATTACTGTGCTATAACCCTACCAAAGGTGTATTTCACATTGGATGACTTCAGCAGGCTTGTCATAGTAGGGCTATGGGGAGGGCAGTGTGTGAATGGGTCATGACCCATTCATCTCGGGGTTGACATGGCACATGCAGGCACACACGGGGTCATATGTCACAGGTACATGTATACATCTGCTAGATGTCTACTTCCTTGTACAGTCATGTTGCACAGCTGGCACGTGCACCACATAGTCTGTAATGCTGATAGATACTGGTGGCTGGTATCTGCAGTGAGTGACATCTGCACCTCATGTGTTTGGGGCCCTTTGGCTGTGTGCTGGGTGGGACAGGCCTGGGTGGCTCCTTGTCACAGTCACCCTCTTCCACACATCTATGTAAATCTACCTTTGGCTTATTATAGTGTGTTGTCCTGACATATATGTCGGTATTCCTGTCCACTGTGTGTGCAAGGCATGAGTGGTGCATACTGACGAGTCTCTGAACTAACAACTGCAACTGCCACATATGTCTGTCCCACTGGTGTTTGCAGTCATAGATTCCATGTGATTAAATGTGTGAGCATGCCCAGTATGGCCGTCTGTATTGACTATGTGGATCATGTCCAGGTAGTTTGTGATGGAGTGCTGACCTTTGTGTTGTACACCAACAGGTAGCATGCTGTCTCTGCTGGGTATCCATCGATCATTTAGCATTGACTGTTACTACATTTTTGCATAGCTGAAATAATAAAATAATAAAATAAACCTAAAATAAGCATTCTAACTAAAAGCAGTATTCTTCTATGCAAGTCAATGGCAGGTAGAAGACAACCTGGCCACTGAGTAATGGTTGCTAAGGGGGGAGGCTCAGAGTGGGACATGTAACTATGCATTAGTAGGCAATCCTATGCAAATGAGGGGAAGGATAGTGAATCCCAGATTTTCCCAGGGCGTGAGGCAGGTCCCAAGAGTGTAAGAGTATAAATAGCTGGTTGCAAGACTAGGATATAGGTGTCATCATGGGTGTGTGTGTCAGGCATACTGTAAGTGGATTGGAGCCCTGTGGCACGGTATTGTTCCTAGCTTAGTACAGCTAAGCTAGGGTTATGTCTAAACCTGCCTAGCACTCTTTACAAAATCTAAGCGGGTGTGCGTGCCATGCACCGGGTGTTACAGGAAGAAAACGGAAGTTAAACTAGGAAATAGCAGCTCTGTGCACATTTGAGCACTCTGTTTACACGGCGCACACATGGGCTTAAACAGGGAGGTAATGGGAAGGGAAACCAGCAGTAGGAAGGTAATCAAGAAGAACTAGCTTAGCTGGCAGGTGAAATGTATCAGAAACAGCCAATTACACAGACAGCAGACCAGCCCAGGCCAGAACACTACTAAAAACTAAGCAAACACCTTCCCCTCTGTTTTTTTCACACTCTACACCACCGGTGAATACAAACGGGGATTTTAACAAACAAATCTACAAAATGAAAAGGGCTGCAGCAAGCAACATAGAACAACATGTGCAAGAGGCTGAGGGTGGTGAGGATGTGAATGCTGCCAAACAACCCACAGTGAGGAGATGGAGAAGAGTGTACAGACCCAGAGTAACCTACCAGGGGCTACATGATCTGGAGATAGTTGAGCTCTATAGGGTGGACAGAGACCTCCTACAGCAAATTGTTGAGCTGTGCCAGCCACACCTGACACACCAAACTGGCTGAAGAGAACCCATCGCAGTGGATACCAAGGTATGTGTAGGCCTAGCTATACTAGCCACAGGTACCTTCCAACGCACAACTGGGGATATCATGGGGATCTCACAGGCATCAGCATCTAGAGTATTCCACTAGTTCCTGGATGCCATGTCAGCACATGCCAGCGAGCACGTATATTTCCTTAACACATATGAGGTGTTGACCAGCAATATGTGTCTCTTCCACCAAATAGCAGAATACCTTGGGGTAGTGGATGCTATAGACTGCACGCACATATGCATCAAAGCACCACCCGGTGAGCAGGGTAGGGTCTATGTAAATTGCAAGGGCATCCCCTCCATCAACTGCCAAGTCGTATGTGGTGCCCTGGGCATTATAATGAATGCGTGTGCTGGCTGCCCTGGAAGCTATGATGATTCATACATATAGCATCTGACTCAGCTATACCACCGATTTGCCAATGTGGACATCCCCTACGGTCACCTAGTGGGTGATGCTGGGTACCCACTGGAGCCATGACTGATGACATCCATCAGAAATGCACACACACCTAAACAACAATGCCATAATGAGGTACACGCACAGGCCAGACATATAATAGAGCGCATGTTTGGGATGCTCAGGTCACAGTTCCGGTGTCTGGACACATCCGGTGGAGCCTTGCAGTATTCACCAGCTACATGTACCCAAATTGTTATGGTATGTGCTATGTTACACAATATGATCCTGCGGAAACTGCTGCAGCAGGAACAGCATGGGGTAGGGCCACGCAGCCCCCCACCAATGCTAAGGCCTGTACAAGCACAGAGTGACTCGGAGGAAGAACAACCTGAGCCTGCCCCAGTAGGCAGAAGGAGGCGTGCCCAGTATGCCCTGTCCTTGGCAAAGAGGCAATGCATAGCATATGCAATGACACAGTAGGGACCCAGGGAATGGCACCTCTCTCTGACTCACACAGACAGTAAAATGGATGCCAAACATGGCAGTACCTGTGCTCAACCATGTATAGGGAGTGTATTATGTACATCCAACATAGGCAACCCTCCAGCACCATCCTCAAGTCTGACACACCCTCAAGGTAAGTCAATCAACCTACCTATTGCCAAATGGAGTAGAATGTGCTGTTACCTGTAGCTATGGTATGGATGTGAGCATGTAAGGGAATTGGGTGGCCGAATGTTATGGCAGCAGACAGTAGACACCCATAGTGACACCATGACATCTGTAACACATACTGGAGTCACCATAGGAGCCAGTACTACACAGGGTGACAAAACCCACTGCAGTAAATGGGCTGAATGACATGTGTGTCCATAAGACCCACACATGCCAGTCAGGAAGGTTCACATACCCAGCAACAGTCTCAGCCAGCAGGACAGTTGTAGACAAACACAAACAAATGCTGTGCTATGGCCTCTGAATGAGCCCTATGGGTAACCCCTCCCCCAGGCCTACACAGACAGACTACAGCAGGCCAGGCAGTTGGATGTAAGTTGTGAATGCTAGGAAGTCAGAAACTAATATGCAGGTAATTACAGCTAAAATCTGTAGTACACTGGTATGCCTCTAGCCAGCACAATAGGTAAGACTACAGACTGAAATGGAGTATGTGATACCAGTGCAGTCCTAGCAAATGTGTACAAGTGTCAGGTGTGCCCCCCCATCCTATGTACACTTATAGTAACAGTCAGGTGTGCCCCCCCCCACTCCTGTGTAGAAATGTAGAAAAAGTCAGGTGTCCCTCCCGTTATGCAGAAATGTAGCAACAGTCAATGCTAAATGACCGATGGATACCCAGCATGCTACCTGTCGGTGTACAACACAAAGGTCAGCACCGCAGTACAAACTACCTGGACTTGATCCACACATGCAATACAGATGGCCATACTGGGCATGCTAACACAGAGGAATGAAGGCAATGTCAGTCAACAACATACTGAAAGGTCATACGGGGCATGCTCACACACAAACACATGAAGGCCATGTCTGCAAACACCAGTGGACCAGACATATCTGGAAGTCACAGTTCTTAGTGCAGACACATGTCAGTATGCACCCCTCCTGTCTTTCACACACAGTAGATAGGAATACAGACACATATGTAAGGACAACACAGTATAATAAGCCAAAGGTAGATGGACATAGATGTGTGGAAGAGGATGAACATGACAAGGAGCCATCCAGGCCTGTCCCACCCAGCACACAGCCAAAGGGCCCCAAACACATGAGGTGCAGATGTCAGTCAATGGATATACTAGCCACCAGTATCTGTCAGCATGACAGACTATGTGGTGCACGTGCCAGCTGTGCAACATGACTGTACAAGGAAGTAGCCATCTAGTAGCTGTATACACGTACCTGTGACATATGACCCCATGTGTGACCCCATGTGGCATGTGAACCACTACATGAATGGGTTATGGTCTATGCACACACCACCCTCCCCATAACAGCATTATGACAAGCCTGCTGAGGTCATCAAATGCGAAATACACCTTTGGAAGACCTGTAGCTCAGTAATCTCCATGGAGCGTCCCATAGCTGTGTACTGATGTAGTGATAAACTAGTTAGGTAGTAGTTCTAACCCCAGACCCGGCAAATATGTGAGTGTGTATGTGTGTGTATCTGACTGTATAGAGAGAAATGCTTTTAAGCTACTCACACTCCGTACAATTCACATACTCAACTTTGGCAAGGCTGCTGATGTCACTCACCTAGAAATACACCTCTAGGAAAATCATAGCCCAGTAATTTCCATAGTGTGTTCTGTAACTGCATATTGCTGTAGTGTGATAAAGTGGGTAGGTAGGTGTGCTAACCCCAAACCTGGCAACTGTGTTTCCGTGTGTGTGTGTGTGTGTGTGTGTGTGTGTGTGTGTGTGTGTGTGTGTGTGTTTGAGTAGAAAACGATGCATTTTAGGCTACTCACACTCCGTACAATTCATATACACATCTTTGGGAAGGCTGCTGATGTCACTCACCTAGAAATACACCTCTGGGGCAATCATAACCCAGTAATCTCCATAACATGTCCTATAACTGAGTACCACTGTAGTGTGATAAAGTAATTAAGTAGGTGTTCTAACCCCAGACCTAGCAATTGTGTGTTTGTGTGTGTCAAAGTGAGTAGAGAGTTATGCTTTTTAGGCTACTTACACCCCATACAATTCATATACTCAGCTTTTTCAAGGCTGCTGATGTCACTCACCTAGAAATACATCTCTGGGGAATTATAGCCCAGAAATTACTGTAGCACGTCCTGTAACTGCATACTGCTATAATGTGATAAAGCAAGTAGGTGTTCTAACCCCAAATCTGGCAACTGTGTGTCTCTGACTGAGTAGAGAGTGATGCTTTTTAGGCTGCTCATACTCCATACAATTCATATAAACAACTTTGGCAAGGCTGCTGATGTCACTCACTTAAAAATACACCTCTTGGGAAAATCACAGCCTGGTAAACTCTGTAGCATGTCCTGTAGCTGTGTCCTCCTGTAGTGGAAGAAAGCACTTAGGGAAGTGTTCTAATCCCAAAGCTAGTAATTGTGTGTGAATTTGTGAGTGTGTGTGTCAGACTGAATAGAGAGTAATGCTTTTTAGGTCACTCACACCCCGTACAATTCATAAACTCTACTTTGGCAAGGCTGCTGATGTCACTGACCTAGAAATACACCTCTGGGGAAATCATAGCCCAGTAATCTCCGTAGCATGTCCTGTAACTGTGTACTGATGTAATCTGATAAAGTAGTTAGGTAGGTGTTTGCATGTGTCTGACTGAATACAAAGCAATGCTTTTTAGGCTACTCACACTCTGTACAATTCATATACTCAACTTTGGCAAGGCTGCTGATGTCACTCACCTAGAAATACAACTCTGGGAATGTCACAGTTTAGTAATCTCTGTAGCACATTATGTAACTACATACTGCTATAATGTGCTAAAGTAGTTAGGTAGGTGTTCTAACCCCAGACTTGACAACTGTATGTGTGAATCTCTGTGTGCATAACGAACAATGCTTTTTAGGTTACACACACTCCTTAGAATTCATATACTCACTGTTGGCAAGGCTGCTGATGTCACTCACCTAGAAATACACCTCTGGGAAAGTCATAACCTAGTAATCTCTGTAGCGCATCCTGTAACTGCGTACTGCTGTAATATAATTTAGAACTGTGGTAGGGTTTCATCCCCACCCATGGCAGTTCTGGATGTTTTGCTTGTGTTTCAATGTCTGTGTATGGAGCAATGCATCATAGGCTACTCACTAGCAGTACATTTCAGATGCCCTACTTTGCCAATCCTGCTGATATCATTCATTGTGAAATACAACTTTGGGGAGAAAGTTCTTCAGTAATCCTTGTGGTGTGACCTATAACTGTTCTATGCTGTTGTGTGATCTTGGCTTTGGGCAGGGGTTCTGTACCCACCCATAACAGTAGTGGATGTTTTGTGTGTGTCTCACTGTCTGTGTAGGGAGCAATGCATTTTAGGCTAGTAACTCTCAGTACAGTTTAAATGCTCTACTTTGGCAAACCTGCTGATGTCATTCAGTGTGAAATACACCTTTGGGGAACGATGTCTTTCATAATCCCTGTGGTGTGTTCTATAACAGCTCTATGCTGTAGTGTGATGTAAGCCTAGATCAGGGGTTCTATACCCACACATGTCAGTTGTGGATGTTTTGGGTGTTTCTCACTGTCTGTGTAGGGAGCAATGCATTTTAGGCTAGTCACTCACAGTACAGTTGAAATACCCTACTTTGGTAATCCTGCTGATGTCAGTCACTGTGAAATACACCTTTGGGGAAAACATATTCCAGAAATGACCATGGCGCATACTATAACTGCATAGTGCTGAAATGTAATAAACTAGTTAGGTAGGGGTTTCTACTTCCAGGCATGACAGATGTGTGTTTGTGTATAACTCGGATCCTGTAGGCAATGGGGAGGGGGTTTTGCTTATTTCTTTTATAGTGGCCCTACTATATATCACAATGTCAACCATACAGGGATAACAGATGTAAATTAGCTGGGAGGCTGGGGTGCAAAGCCATACCCATACATGTGACATCAAGGCCAGCCAATCGAAGTTAGCAACCCCACTATTACCCAGTGCACACACTCAACCCATGTGTCATACACACAAACATGTCTAGGCAACAGCCAATATGTGGTTAGTACATTGCATATTGGCCACTGATAGTAGCAATACAGTGATAGCAGTGGGCTATAGAGGGCATGTCACCCTGCCCATCTGTCCAATATGCATGTACATGCAGACAGTGCACCTTCACCATGTTCCCCAATGGACACCTGCACCACCTGTGGTGCCTTCACATGTGACTGACAACGGACATACCATGCCTTACAACATGTCCTGTATGGACCGATGACACTGACATCAGGGAATGCTGTTGGCATGCTATCAATGTAGGTGAAAGGTAAACCTGCCACCCATTACCAGTTCCTGCCATAGGTGGGCAAGACTGGCACATCTGATGATAATCTCTGTTCACAACATGAGTCAGACACCCCAGGTACAATTCCACATGTCACTGTACATGCATGTGGGAGGTGTGCACATCCCAGACACCATCCATGTAATGGACTAAGGAACACATACATGGCATGTGGTGTACAGCATTGGCCACACACAATAGTCACCCAGGTGACTGGATGGGGGATACAATACCCACCTGTGTGAGAAAATGCAGTAACTACAGGCCTGAGCCACAATGGAGACCATTGTCATGTGGCCTGATGCCAAGGTATACCCATTGCCTACCCTTGTACAGCCTGCTGGCACAGCTGACCACCACACACCCATGTAGACATGCAACCATGCATGTCAGAACTGGCACCCTGTGTATTTGTGTGTGTGTGTGTGTGTGTGTGTATGTGTGTGTGTGTGTGTGTGTGTGTGTGTGTGTGTGTGTGTGTGTGTGTGTGTGTGTGTGTGTTATGGTGCGTATGTCCACATCCACACTCACTACAACCCCCCAGGGCATACTGAAGCATGCTGTCTGATGTCTGACATCTCCTCATACTCTTTGCCCATACGGCCTCCGCATGACACATGTGGTGCATGTGATACCTGCACATTGATTTGTTGTGGCAATCTCACTAGTGATGAGTTGCACTCCTGGCCCTGCCAAGTGTGTCAATGTGCATGTATCCCTGTGTGTGTGTGCCTGTGTTGATACTGGCACCTGTTCATGCAGACAGGCATGTGTACGACACCTATCATATATCTACCGTATCCCTGTTGCAGATGTCGCTCTCCCTCACATATATGTTCTGAGTGATCCACATCAGGTAACCCATGTGGTGTATCCAATAACTGCATCAAACTATGATAGCACTACATAACTGTTGGGGGTTTGATACACTGTGCTGGTAGGTGTGTGACAAACATGCTTCAGTTTTACTCTCCCACCCCTCCATGACATGTATCTGCCTCTGTCTGCCTCCCCAACTCCCTCTCTGGTGGATGTGGAGACCCACACCTGTCTTGCTTAGGCAGCAGCATGTGTATTTTACGTGATGCTCATAATCAGCTGATGGCCTCTGCATGAATTGCAGCCCTCCCCTAGCTAATTGCATGTGGAACAGCTGTGGTAACAATACCATAGCCAATTGTATGGAAACACACTCCAATACCTAGGAACATCATGGTGGTGTTGGGCCTTTGCAGTCACTGTGAGCAGGAACTAGATCTGTTGTTTGGCAAACAGCATCTCAGATGGATTGGGGATTTACCTCTAACAATATGCACTGTGGAAAGAGGGCAACAAACAGGAGGGGGGTGTGCCTGACCTGACTACAGACTGTAAGTGCTGCTATACTGCATTTGAAGTAATGTTGGTTTAACAGTTTTTGTCTTGATATGCCTTTCGTTCATATCACAATAACTCCCATGTCAGTTCCATGTATGTGAGGAATCCCCATCTGCAAGGTCATCTGAAGACTGGGCAGTGTTGTGCCTATAGCTTCATGTGTTAGCCACAGTGCATCTATCTGTGGAATGCAGAAGGTAGTGTGAGGATTGCAGTCTGTAGATGGTGAAGGCCATGAAAGTTACTGACTTCATATCCATCATAGGACATATTTGCAACAAACCCCATTACAATGAAAAATATATGAGGTTATCACAGCAACATGTCTAAACTGGCCCTGTGTATGTGCTGTCAGCCACACCTCTGTCAACCTGTGTACATATGGCATATATGAAGTGGTGCATATGTGCTGTACACCCATAAGTACTGTCATCATATCTGATAACAAGCCAGTGATATATCAGATTGTTACACGTCATGTACAGTAGGTGTTCTATTTCATGACATAAGCTGGGCATTCTGTAGATGTTTGTACAGTACTGAGGTCTGTTTAGTGATGGTGAATGTTGGCAGTGTGTGTATTGTTAATATGTATTTTAGCCTGTGTACAGACTGTGGTACATGTCATTGTTCTAGCACCCCTTCTATCAGATGTTACATTCTGCCCCATTGTATGGTACCATTTGCCATACATGTCTGTTGGGCCATACACACACATGTCCCATCCACAGACAGCCATCAGACCAAACTGTGAAGCAGCCCAATATATGTAGGGTCATTCTGTGAGTGGCACATATGAGGATGGTGTAGAACAGATAGTCCATATACTGTAATATTATGCTAGCTTACCATATGTGGCTGTGGCAGTGTTCACATTGGTTGTGGTTATGCACTGTCACACAAGTGTATCTTACCCTGTGCTGTGACATGGCTGTGGAGCCTGCTATATATGCAGGTACATGTGCATTCCCCCATACGAGATGTAGGCCAGTGTTGAGCCAGTCTGCCTGTAGCGTTCACAGTGCATTGTTACATGCCTAGCAGCTTAGTGTACTTAACCAGTGGGATGTTATGTGCAGATACTTGCCAGATGTACTACTGCTGGGCCTCCCTTAAATGTCATGTATGTCAGACAGAGCAGTGGGATGCTGTACAGATGTATGTCAATATCTAGTGAGTAGTATGTGTCCATGGCACCCCTGTACCAACAGTCATTATGTGTCAGGCCAGACAAGAGAGTGTGAATTCAACACCTATGGTGAAAAATGTATACCAGTCATTATATGTTATACCCATCTACATGCCTGTCTACATCCATATTGTCAGGCCTGGTACACATGTGGTGCACTAAGGGATTATGTGTATACCTCTGGACTGTACAGGGTGTGTCCAAAGTTCCACATATAGTGGCCAATATCTCTGCTGCACTCCACAGGGGCATTACATGCTAGCAGCAGTACTTTACAATGATTTCCTTAGGATGTCTGTCAGTAGCCAATGGCACACATGTTATAAGCAGATGTCAGCATCCACACACACCATGTCTGTGAAGACAATCCCAAATGACAGTAGCAATAGTGTACTACTATATCTGCTATACATACCTGACATCCCCTTGCACTACAACTTTGGGACTGTAGGGGCTGGGGTACGGCTACACTCCATGTCCAGGACATATGGTGGAAATGTATGTACATAAAGTTATCCAGATATATATATAATTACACATGTGTACTATATTCAATTACCAATGTCATGGCATACACCCACTATAAATCCCTACAACATGTGGGCATGGTCCCTTTACATTTCCTGTGTGATGGACATCCTTCCTGTGTGTGGGCATCAATGATACAGACAGCAGGTAGCAATACCTCTTACAGGAGAACCTGCACACTCAGAGTGGCCACATATTTGTAGGAGGATCAGGAACTACAGACAGACTGTGAGTAGAATTGTGTTATGCTTTGCATAGTACTGGTGTTACAGGGTGTGCGTTTGTACATACTAGTGCACCTTGGAATCCAGTCTGTCTGCATAGCTCACTACTGTGGGCCTATCCTCTTACTGGACAGAGGTATGCCTATCATGTGTGGTCCACCCACCACACAGGTACTGTGTCAGATATTACACTGGCAGTGTGTGTGTTGCATGCTATCAGTACATGACTACATTCATTTATATTTCTAACCTCAATTCCCTGAATAAGGGTATGTTGCAGACTATCCTGTAACACCAGCACCTTTCTTAATGTGTGGCAACAGTGTTCCACATATGTGCCTGTGTTCCAGCCTCTGTCCTCCATCTACATACCAAGCTTTGCACATATGTCATGCTGTTGGGGGTTGTTCTGTAATGGGCTATAAGTCTATCACACTGCCATTGCTGCCATTATTCCACTGCTTTGTATCCCCCTCACATACAGTGGGGTTGGGGCAATATATGTGTGGGCATCACCTACACAACACATGTGCACCCTTATGCACTGCAGAGGCCAGTGTATGTAACAGTGGTAAATTGAGTCTAGGTGGGGAGCACCATAAAAGACCTAGGCTGTTACAAAATGTGGGGGTATCAGGGGTGAGCTACCACAAGGTATCTGGATGTACAGTACAGTATACTCCAGCTATACTGACATTATTTACATGACTTGGGGTACTGCAAGCCTACTGCCTCCTGCCATACAGACTGTTTTGTGCGTTATGCCTTGTTATGTACCGGTTGCAACCCATTTGATCACAACACATCTTTACCTCCTATGAAGTTTGTACAGAGTGTAGATAGAGGCTGCTGATCTACACACCTGCAGTACATACTGTTGATTGTGTGGTAACCTGTGGCCCAGTCTGTCTGTACTATTGTACATTCTGAAGGGCTAGCCCTGGACATCAACAGCTGTGAACCTTTCCAGACAACTGTATTAGTGTAACTGTTTCACAGTTGCAATACTCTGTTTGAATGGTTGTCAGTATCTGAACAGCTATATGACATGGCATATAGAACTGTTATAGTACACAATTAAAGGATTCCCATTTCTGCAAACCTGTGTGTGGTATCTTTCTTATGACCTTTCTATGGGTATATGTTGCAGGCAACAATTGACAATAGTATGTGTCGCCCATACAGTGTCCAGTTGTTCAGGTGTTAACTGTAGGTATAGTGGCTGTTCCATATTGTGTGCACCTTCTACATTTGTATCTTACTGTACATATATCTGCAGGTGTATGTGTAGTCACATGCATATATGTATACATATATATATATATATATATATATATATATATATATATATATATATATATATATATATATGTGTGTGTGTGTGTGTGTGTGTGTGTGTGTGTGTGTATATCTATATCTGCATATCTGTGTCTGTGTATCTGTATCCTGGGGATGCTGATGGCTCCCGCATATTACATGTCCTATGGGAGGCAGACTGTACTTTGTAGTGTATTGCAGGGCACATGTGTTTGGCTGTGGGGGGAATGCCTATTCGTACAAGACGTATAGTGTGTGGGGCCTCTCAACCCCATTAACAGTGCATGTGGACATAGTTGTATTTGTTAATCTGCAATTGCTATCTACAGATGTATGGCCATATATACCTATAGCTATAGAAATATATATATATATATATATATATATATATATATATATATATATATATATATATATATATATATATATATGTATAAGCCAATAAATACATATATACATAATATGCATACATCTATAGATATATATGTATACATCCATATGTCCACATATATACAGCACTTGGAATGCATATATGTCAGCATATATATGGCTCACCTTTCAAAGGGAGAAATCCATGTTTCTGAAAGCTGGAAGGCCAAAAGTATGTTTTCAACATTGCACAATCTTGCAATAAATGCATCTAATGTGCAATGAGCAAATGTCACTATGAATTCGCTCATGGCAGATTTGGCAATTTGGGCACGGATGGCACTATAGTGGGGAGGGGGAATATTTTCCTATCCCCACTGTAGTGCGAACTCAGAGTTAGTATATCACAGTAGGGGGGTTGTGGGGGGCAGCCCCCCAGATGGCGGGTGCAGGGGGGCATGCCCCCCTGCATTTCGATATGTATTCCAACTTACAGTTCGAGAGTCAGCAAAAGTGCCTTTAGAGCTGCTGTGTTTTGAACTGTGGTGCAGTAAGAAATGATGGATTTGTCGTTTTAGTTTGCAGAAAGGGCCGTTCGAAGAAATGATTGTCTCCCTTTCAAAGGTGAACACATATATATCAATATAGGTATATATGGACATAAATCTGCAGATGAAACTGGGAACATAACCACAACATATATGTCCACATGCACCATTGATGGGTTTGAGAGACCCAAACAACATACATCTGGCACGGATAGGTATTCCCCCCAGCCAAACACATCTGGCCTGCAATACAATACCAACCTTAGCAGATCCCATAACCAGGACCCTACATGACAAGGGCAGTACATGTTAACAGTACTCCATCCCACCTGTAGGATGTCAGGCTGACATTACTAACATATCATGCAGTACAGTCAAGTGACGTGTCATGCTTGAGGGGACCCCCCTGTGCAGGCACAGTAAGTGGCTGAGATCCCTCATACGATCCAATAGGCCTACACCTCACAATGGATTCACCAATGTTGGCAAGGACAACCACAAATCCACCATGTCAGCTGGGAACTACCACCCAATAGCCTGATGACCCTGGTCTGCAGGGACATGGAACATATCAACAATGAACCCATGGCCAATGTCACTGGTAACCTTAACACATGGGACCCCACCAATTTGGACTTGTCAAAGGCAGAGAATACAACCTGAACCTGGTATACCTCCTTTATCCAATCATGACAGGTGTAGATGAGGGTTAGGAGGTACACATTGCCTATGTAGATCATAGTAGGCTTTTGTACACCATCTCACATGTAGGAATGTGTGTAGTTGTTAAGGGATCTACCTCTTTTAACAAAATATGTATCCACCAGGACTGCTTGGCAAATGCCAACATTCCACAGGTGCCATCCCATGGATATACAGTCCTTCTCAGGTCATAGATGTGTTAATGCCCTCCTCCACATTGTAGAGGTGTGCAGAACTACAGGGGTTGCTATACCTCACTGGGTGTGGCTGTTGTGGACACATCCGCCATTATTGCAGTTACTGTTGCATGTTGCATCTGTCCCCCCACATAGCTGTCTGTACTACTGTACAGTGTATGTAATCAGGTTGTTAGTTGTTGTTTACACCATTCACAGTAGTTGAGCACCTCACACCCTCCTAAGGGTAGGGCTATGCCACCGGCATTGGCACACGCATATTACTGAGGTGAGGATCGCAGTAGAGTGGAGAGAGGGACATACACCCTGTTGTTAGCATGTTCACTATCATCCACATTGCAAACTGCATATATAGCAATGTGTGGTTGTGCCTATCCTGTCTTGGTGGGATTACATGTGCAACAGATGTGTTACCTGCACGGAGACATACTTCCATGTGTACAGTCTTGTACCTGTACTGCATCCAAACCAAAGGATCTGTGTGTTGTACCCAGCCATGGCATATGTACCACCCACTACACTTACTGGTGTCCACTGTAGAAGGCTTACTGACACCACTACACCCATCAGCCATGTGGCACATGGACAAACACAACATAATCAGAATAGGTAATTGTGCAACAATACAACATTGTTAATTATAGCTATGATGCATCATGGCTGCACAGCTACACCTTCCAATATATTAGCATTTCACTTTACTGCTGACAACATGCTTCACATCATTCCATTGCTACACTGTTGTACAGTCACCCTGTGCATCAGCAACATGTTAGCCTGTCCCTGCATCAATGTTACAGATATCAGGGAGTGGCACAGTTATCATCATATGCACAAAGTGTGTTGTTGGTTTGCCAGAGGCCTAGGCTGAGCCATATAATTGACAACATGCATGTGTGTGTGTGTGTGTGTGTGTGTGTGTGTGTGTGTGTGTGTGTGTGTGTGTGTGTGTGTGTGGTATGGGCCACTGGTGATGTGTGTGCAGGTATGTGGTTGCCCTAGGTTTGTTGTTTATGTGTGTGTGTCTGCATGCACACAGTTCCTCCATGTGGCTGCCCTATACAGGGAATTGTGAGACAGCTGCAGACTGTACCTAGCCGGGTTTGCAGTTCAACAAATCTGGCCATGGACACAGGACCTGTGCCTGACAGGGGTGCTACAGGCAGTATCAGGTACAAAGTCAGATCGAGTACTGTCACCCAAGGTTGACAGATGTCCACTGGATCCAGGTCTCTCCTGGGACTGGCCAGGGCCATGTGCACATGGTCTGCTATGACAGTCTGTGTATAGCACCCCCCAGTGCTGGGGCTGGTACTGCCACTACGGGAGCAGCTGTGACTGGTGGGATGTCCATGGCGACCTCCAGCTGCTGGTGTTGCTAGCATACATCCATGTGGCCGTCGCAACCATCCTACCCTGTCCTAACACATGGACATGACATTGTGGATGAGATCCAATGTCTCACACCACCGTCTATCCATGACCTCGGTGTAATTATGGATGGCACCTGCTAGGTCACAGATGCTGTCAGTTACAGAGGTGTGATGAGCCCTCTGTGTCCTTAGACCCTGCCTGGTGTACCGTTCCATTTGTGCCTGTGCCTCCATGACAGTCAGGAACATTTGTGTGATTGATATAGATTTGGCACGTCTGCCAGGGGCATGATGACCAGCAGTGCTCCAACGATCACCCCTGAACATCTGCTTATGTGATACCCCACCAGATATCTGGCTATGGCTGCTGTGTCCTGACACATGTGTCATAGATGCCACACTGTCCTGGCTAATGCCAGCCATAGACAGTCCCTCAGCTAAGGCCAACAGTGATAAGGTATTTAGAGGCAATGTGACTGTGTGCAGGGATGGGGTGGATACGTGTGGGATGTCAATTGATGGCTCAGCGGCAGCCCCTGATGACTCTTCCTGTGCCTCAACACACCTATCCTCATGGTCACTGTCTGTATCAGTAACATTAGATTCCCTGCAGGAGGGACCCAGCCCCACCTTGCCACCTGTGAGGGGAAAACAGGGAACAGACTTTAAGACCTGTACATCACCACTAAACAGAACACAACACACACACACACACACACACACACACACACACACACACACACACACACACACACACACACACACACACACACGTGTGCAGACATGGCCACACACACAGACATACACACATGCAGTCGACATACATGGCAACCGATACACTCCACCAGACAGCACCTACAGACAGCTCCTGCACCCCCATAACACACACAATAGCAGGTGATGGTGTAGTGCAGTATCACACACAAACCTGTAATTACACATATGTCAACGTACAGGACGTGTGGCGCTCAACATCATGCAGTGCAACTGTAGTCAATCCACGTTAAAAACATTATACATGGCTGTGATGCATGGCTTCTGGTAGTAGGTGATGGCCCTCCACCTGGAACTCACTGCACCCATGTCCACAGCATTGCTGTGCATCTGTTCAGCACCTTAGCATGTACTGTGTACCATACCTCACAGGTGTACACACCATTGCAGGATGTGTATCTGCGTGTCAGTTGTGTTTCTGCTGCTGCTCCCAGCCACTGTGTGTTTCTGGATTACATGTAGACACGTGTTTAGTGAATGCTTGATGTGTATTCACAGATGTCATCATCAGTGGTGCATGTATGAGTGATAGACTACCATTAGACCGACCACAGACACAATGTACTGTACCTATGGTGAGTGTAGAGACCATTATTGACCATTATTGAGCCCTGGCTGATGTTGCCTATGGTACACATAGGTTCATAGGTGAGTACTGGTCTGTTGGTCCCGGGGTCTACATAAGCCTAGCCACAGGGGTCCCAGCCATGCACCGCCCACTAATGTTATTCCCCTGTGCCCCTGTCAGGCTATGCCACAGACATACTACCCAGGGTGAATTCCCCATTTCCCACCCAGTTGTCAAATGTTTCTGTAAAGTGGGCCAATGAGTAGCATTGCCTGACATGTATGGGTAGTCCATTCCAGAGTGTGTGAATTCCCCAGGACAGGGCCCTATCTCTCCAGTATTTTCTGTGTAATGTGTTGATGAGGTTTAGGACTCTGGAGTGTATGTTTGCAGAGGGAGTGGGATGTCTTTATGTGTAGCATGTTCAACCGCTCTGTGTATGACATAGCTGTGTATGTTGGGCAGATGTCAGCTGTGCCAGGGCAATGTGCACTGGAGTGTAGCCACAGTTGTCTGATATGGACTGTGTATTGCATGTGTTTGAGGCTGGTAATCCCATTAGTGAGATGTGTGCTCTGTGCACATGTACAGCATGCATTATGGGTAGGTGTGTTAGATGTGTACATGGACAACACTGTAGCTATGACATGCACAGTGAACTGCCAAGCATAACCTTAAACTATACTTACCGGCATCCGGCCGCTGCCTTGCTGGTATCCCAGAGATACCTACAGTGAGATGGGATAGAGTTGATGTCAGTGGCCACAGCTGTGGCATTGCTACAGGGTGGCTGCAATATTACAGTACAAAGTCTACAGTACTACATATTATGCATTACTGCTTATCAGTACTACAAGGAACAGACTCCACATCTCACATATGCATGATCTACCTGTACAGATGCATACACTACAGTAGTCTACTGATATGCCCTGGAACCTTACCTGCATGCTCCATGTCTGGTGTGTGTGCAGCACCCACCTCTGTGACTGTATAAATCTGTAGTTCTTGTGGGCAGACAGGTGCTACCAGGCTCATGAGCAGCTCCTCCACTCTTGTGAGGGGGGATGGATGTTATGACCCCCCATTGCAAGGTGGTCACCCTGCACGGCAGCGGTATGGTGACATACATGGCAGAGCAGGTCACTACAATGGTGGCAGGCCTGCTCATATGTAAGGCTGTGCATCCCCACCTCATTCACCCTGCAGACCATATCATTCCACATGGCTGTTTGCTCCTGCTGGTCCTGGCTTGTCCGTGAGAACAATTGGGAGTTCTGGATGATGCTGGTGATTATAATTTCATCCACAGTGGCACTGTAGGCAGGATGCCACAGGTGAGCCATACTCCCTGAAAGACAACTATGGAAATATGTCTGAGCAACTCATATGTCAAGTTTACCATAATACAATACACATATCAGTCTCCCGCCACCATATCAGCTACAACTTAATGTTCACACAACGCTAGTGGTATGTCTCTGGTATATGTACCATTGGGTCATATATTGTATTGTACAACACTTTCTGCAATGTGTTTATAGACATGCTCCCTGTTGAGACACTAGAGTTGCTGGGTTATTACAGAGTATTTCACCTGCATGCCATTGTCACTGCCACTATGTTTTCACATATGCACGTGGTATGCCTGCTATGTTATTGCTACACATCTGCCATTCTGTGATATTGGGGATATCTATGCATGCTGTTGGACATGTTTTGGGATTGTGTGGACTATTACAACCGACATATGTTCCATGACAGTTACACACCAGTGTGTGTAGGGGTTATTTGCCAGCAGGAACATCACTCACACCTAATGTGCATATGTTACCAGTCCACATCACATCCATGACCCACCATGGAACCTCATTATCTACTGTTCCCTCTACCTTCATGTGAAACCACCTCAGGGGATGGTGTCCCCCACATGGAGCACACACAGACATATGTCTGTCACCCAGTTAGGTCGAGGGTCTTGTGCATAGGGAGCTCCACAGAGACATGAGGTATGTGCTACATCACCTGGAGGCATGCAGTACACATACACAAGGTTTGGCATGCATGTTCATCCTGCCCAGCCCACAGCCCAGGCACCTTTATGTCCATGTAGATGCTGTCGTGACTGCCCATGGGTGGGCACCATGTTCACTTTGTTCCCATGTGGGGGCTCAATGGTCTCCACATTCCAAATGTAACTACATGTCCACAGTGTTTAACCACCACATGTGTCATATACAAGCCCTGTATGCTGTCTTGTTTGTCACCCAACCAGACCTACATACCAATATGTGCCTAATACCCTTCACCAACATATATATCCCACATTCTCACCAATTGCAATGTGTTCCCAACATGGGTTACGCACCACACTCCACACTCCATCTTGCAGCCATGTACTGGTTTGTAGGTATGTTGTGTATTGATGTGTGATGTTCTCTCACACATGTCATGGCAGGGGACATGTACTGACATAAATATATATAAAAAAAAAAATATATATATATATATATACACACACACACACACACACACACACACACACACACACACACATGCACACACACACACACACACACACATATATATATATATATATATATATATATATATATATATATATATATATATAGTTTTTTAGTGTATTTTATTGATATTAACTAATCTGAATGGGTAACTGATTTGTTTGCAGTTAAAAGCATTCTGTAGAGTCTCATTGCTCCTTTATCTGTTTAAAAACTTTCATTCTGTGGCTTTCTGTAGTGCTTATTTTCTGTAGGCTAATAGCTTTAGTATTGTGCCTACCCTCCCTCCCTGTTGGTGTTTTGCTGTTATACTTGGTGACTTTGCAGTTGCCCGCCCCTACTGTAAATCTGATCTGGGACACTCCTCCCAGTCTAGTGTCATTAGCTCATTCTACCTAATACAGAGAGAGCATTTGATAAGGTCTTCTGTTTCTCCTTTTTCCCTTTAAAAAAAAAAAATGCCTGAATCTTCTTGTGTTTTGACTGTGCTTCTCAAACATTTTGGAAATATAGAGTATATTTTAGAGCATTTATTATAACTGAAATTGCCTTAATATTGCTACAACTCATGTGCTCTAGGTTGCACTGCATCTGAAGTGTTTGTGTGTTTTAGCTGCTTTTCTGTATATATATATACTATAATATAGACTAGCTACTTATTCTGCTGTATTACTGCCTCTTAAATCATTTTTCTGTTGTGCACTTGCCTTGCTTCATTTAAAAAGTTTTAAATTGCTAATTTTGTAGAGTTTTAATTGCATTTACTGTTTAGGACTACACACTCAAGTGTGTTAGCCTTTTCTGTCTTTATTTACACATTGTTTAGCCTGTCTCAACAAAAAAAAAATACTATCTTGTTTGCTCGTTTCCCACCTTTCCTAGCCAGTCCATATCCCAGGCTTTGCTTGTCTCAGGACTTTATTTTCTGTGTTCAGAGCTATCCAGACCTTGCTGTGGTAGAGGGAAGTCCTACTATTTACCAGTGGAACTGGTGAGCATTGAACATTTTATTGCCTATCTAACACATGAGGAGTGGTTTCCAGCTCTGAAATTGTAATTTTATTAGCCTTTTTGGGCTGATTTCTATCCCTTTCAACTTTCTGGCTTAAAAATGCATGTGTTTGCACATTTTTCACATTGTGCAGCACTGCGAGGCTACAGTTAAACTATTCCAGGTGCCAGAAAGTCTGCTCTTCAAATTTTCCCTTAGAACTAGCTGATTTCTCAGTAGTAGCACTAAAATCTGAATCCCTGTGACTAGCACTTGCTCTAGAACCTGCTGGAAAGCACTAGGAATCCTTAAACTGATACAAGCAGTCAACTCTCCTTGTTAATAAGGAGAAATTAATCATAGGCATTAAACAGCGTATAATTGCAAAGTACCTTGCAAAGGTAAGGGAAAACAGCTCTTAAACTTTACAAAAAAGCACCTAAACAGGCATGTCCAAGGGTCAGCTTCCAGTGATTTCTCCTGTCCACCTGGTGAATCTGGGCATACTGGGGCAATGCGGCAACTGCCTCATGTATACAGACAATACTCTCCTCCTACCACCCAACACTATAACCTGCGAGAGATGCACTTACATAGCCAAACTGGAAGCAAAGCTCTCTCCGGCCAAGATTGTGCTAGACAGTCAAGAGGAGAAGGTTAACACCTGCATTACACCTCAAGCAACTCATAGCCCTTCAAAACCCACTCCATCAACACCCACACGTAGCAATACTAAACCCACATATGTGGAGGCCCTTAGCATTAACCTGCCCAAGCAACAAGGACCTCCGAAGCTGAAATGCAAACAAACACCAGTCACAATAAAGTGACACATAGCTCACAACACCAGTGTGCCACCCAACAACAGCCCCTAAGGCAATACAATGTACCCAACACTTTAGTCATAGGTCACTCTATAGTCAGTCACACTAATGTCCAACTCCCAGGCTGAACAAGGAGAAAATTACAGTCAGCTGCCTGTCGGGTGCCAGGATCTGCCACATAACGCATGCACTCAAGTCACTCCACAACAAGTACAAATACGATTCTGTCATTGTCCATGCTGGAGTGAATGACTTGAGATGTACCTCCCTGGACAACATGAAAAGAGACATGGAAGAGCTCTTGGATCATGTGACCCAGGCAGGTATGACCCTAGCCCTGAGTAGCATCTTGACTTCGCCCAGAATGATACCACAGAATAAGGACAAAATGATTGACTTCAACAATTGGCTAAGCTTCTGGTGTCATTCAAAGGGGATCCTGTATTTGTCTGCCTGGGAAGACATGATCGACAAACCACGATGTTTTGCCAGAGATGGTCTGCACCTTTAACTCCTGGGATTCAGGTTACTGGCTAAAGCTCTTGCCACCCCTATAGTGCCTTTTTTAGGCAAGGTTCAAAGGATAAAACCACCACCGTAACAGATAGAAGCATGCAAAATCTGAAGGTAATGCTATTCAATGCTAGAAGTCTAAACCTCAAAATGCACTGTCTTGAGGCACTCCTAAAAATGGAGAACATCGATGTCTGTGCTGTAACTGAGACCTGGTTCAAGGCTCCAGAGAGCACCCCTGCAATACCAGGCTATAATTCTTACCACACTTTTCGGCCACAAAACCAAGACTAAAGGTGGAGGAGTGTCCATATTCAACAAGGATATTCACACCTCCAGGCTAGTTCCCCAACGCAATGCATCTGAAATTCTCCAGTTGCAACTAACACTAGGTAAGACTGCAATCAAAATTGTAGTTTGCTACAGATCCCTCACCATGCCCCAAGATTCTCACTACACCTTTCTAAACATACTGGAAATATTAAGATACAACCAAACACCCTAATACTGGGTGATTTCAGCTACCCTGCCATTAACAGGGAAAACTACTCGGGTACCAACTCCTTTTCCCAGCGGTTCTTGGAATTCATAAATTCCAATGCCCTGGATCAACTAATCCATTGTCCCACCAGGGGCTCCAATATCCTAGACCTGGTCATTACCAACATGGGAGATAGATGCTCCACACCAGTGGTCACCCCCTCATTGGTCAGGTTTGATCATAAGCAAATCACCCTTGACATCCACATCCCACCCCCCAGTAAGGAAACCTTCTTAAAAAACTTCTGCAAAGCCAACTTTATGCTACTGAAGTCAGAAGTGACAAACTTCACAACACCCACGCAGATGGGATCTGGAAGTTCGACTGCAGAATTCTACAATAAGGCACTGTATGAGCACATCCACTTATGCATGAATCGTGCCATCCCAAATAGAACCGAGATGCTCTTCTCCAAAAAAAGGAAGCCAATCTGGTGGTCCCCTGCTATAAACAAACTATACAACAGGAGGAAGAAACTATTGCAGAAAAGAGGAAAATACCAGGATGCAAAAAACTCCCTCTCCAGCCTCAGTAAGAAGCTGAGATCCCTCATAAAATCCTCAAAAGCTAGTTACAAAAATAAAATTGCCAAAGATTCAAAAGACAACCACAAGACATTCTATAGTTATGTCAAGAATCTAAATGGCAATGCTCACATCTGCTCTGAGCTACAACAGAATGGCATTAAATATACTGATCCCAAGGATATTGCCAATATCCTGGCAGACCGATTTAGTGCCAACTTCACCCTCCTCTCACCCCCAAAAGGGCCCATCTCAATACCAAAAGATTGCCAAATTCCTATAATCATGGCCACACAGGTAGAAACCGCACTCTCCAAAGCTAAGAATACAGCATCCATGGGACAAGATGACATCCCAGGCTGTGTACTACATGAACTACAAAATGAACTGGCACCTCACCTAAGTATCATGTTTAATCATAGCCTCACCTCAGGCTTCATGCCCACTGAGTGGCGCACAGCTACAGTTATCCTGCTCCACAAGGGAGGATCCGCCTTGGATCCCAGGAACTACCGTCCCATCAGTCTGACAAGCCTGATCTGCAAGGGCATGGAACACATTATCATGGAACTTATAAACAAAGACATTGGCAACCTTCAAACACTGGACCCCACCTAGTTTGGGTTTGTGAATGGTTGATCTTGTCTCCTGAATCTGATTGGCTTCTTCAAATCAGTCTCCAGAGCTGTGGATGAGGGTAAGATGGTCCACACAACCTATCTGGACCTCGCCAAGGCCTTCAACACCATCCCCCACTCTGGAATCATAGACAATCTTACTAAGCTGGGCATAAATCCTTACATTACTCGATGGGTTGCCATCTGGCTTACTGACAGAAACCAGACTGTAAAAGCAGCCGACTCCAAATCCAGCTCCAGACAAGTGACAAGTGGAGTACCTCAGGGTTCAGTCCTGGGGCCACTCTTGTTTGGCATCTACTTCTCTGAAGTACAAGCCAACACTAAGTTACTCTGGCTATCAAAGTTAGCAGATGACTGCAAACTGGGAGCCATTATTGAATCCCCAGATGATGTGGATATTCTACAAAAGGGCCTTACAGAAACAGATGTCTGGTGACAGAGCCATGGGCTCAAGCTTAATGCCAAGAAATGTATAGTTATCCCCTTTGGAAAATAACATGTACCCATGAATTACCACATAGGTGGCAGGACACTAAACATCGAAAGTGTGATGAGAGACTTAGGGACACAGGTGGACAGTGGTCTCACTTTCAATAACCACATCGCCACAACAGTCAGGAAATCCTTCTATGTGGCACACCTTATCACTAAGGGCTTTTCATCTAGAAAAAAGGAGGTCATTGTCCCACTGTACTCATCCCTCATTAGACCCAATATAGAGTATAATGCCCCATTTGGTATGTACCTCACAAGACATCTGCAACAGCTGGAAAGGCCACAGAAATACCTCACTAAAAGAATCACAGGCCTAAAACAGATGCCATATGCTGACCGTCTAAAAAAACTCCAGCTATACTCTGTGGCATATCGTCTACTCAGAGGTGATCTCTGCTTAACATACAAGGCCATGTCAAACGCTGAGCTGTTGGACATGCTCCACTTAAAGAAATCCCAATCCCTCAGAGCCACATGCTCCAGGGATCTAAACCTTGTCATCACAATGAACAAAACATGCTAGAGGGATAGGTTCCTGACCCAGAGACTCTACATACTCTGGAATAGACTGCCCATACATGTCAAGCAGAGTGCCTCATTGGCCCTCTTCAAAAGGAACCTTGATGATTGGATGGGAGATAGGAAATTCACCCTGGGGATCATGTCAGTCGCCCTGCTAGACAGGGGTCCAGAGAAGTAAATATTGTGGGAAGAAATATCCATGGAATTGTTATGGCTAGGCTTGCATAGGCCCTAGGGCCGATAGCCTAGTACCATCCTATGAACCTGTGAACCTATATACATGAATATACATATATATATATATATATATATATATATATATATATATATATATATATGTGTGTGTATCTGTCTGTATATCTATATATATATATATATATATATATATACGTGTGTGTGTGTGTGTGTGTATAGATATCATTATGTGTTGTTTATATACCTATATAAATGTATAACTGTCTGAAGTTCTGTAGAGATACACAGCTGTGAATATGTATCACACATATATGTATCTGTATGTGGGGTGCATGAGAACATGTGGACCACACTCATGTAACCCTCTTTACTTCACAGCTGAACTGTTCTGCCTTGCTGCAACACAGACATGTGTCACATGTGAACACAGACTAACATTAGGGGGGTATATATGGTGACAAACATTAGATAAGCATATTTTACTGCTATGGCAGTTTGGCATGCTATGCTGCACTTTAACATGACTGTCCTGAAGGTGGTGTGGTCTCTCACCCATGTGTCTATCATGGCAGTATTAATACCCCACCAGCCATTGGCCACAGTAATTTACAGAACATAGATATCATGGATCACATCTTTGCCATTCACTGCTGATCTGTACATTTGACAGGTATGTCCCACTGACCACAGAGACTGACACTACTGTCCAGTGCAGTTGTTGAGCAGAACATCATTATAGGAACAAGTACTGATGGCACATATATATCCTTTCACATTATACATTCTATTATTCTATGCAATATACTACATGCAAGTAAATGCATATCTGTTTCACATTCCTGTTATGTTTTATCCGCTGTAACACAACCCTGAGCTTTGTGACGTTTCTTGAAGTTTTCTCTCTCTCTCTCTCTCAGCCTCACCAGTTGAGTGATTGAGCTGGTTTGAATAGATTGCAGCATGCCTTTGGTGGTATTGCACATGATCAGGTGGTGGCCTCTGCATCAGTCCATGTCCACCAGTTGCTAATTGCATGCAGCTTGCTGTGTAGTACTTCAGATAACCACTGTCATGGCAAACCTGTACTATAAATTGCTGCCTTCTGTGGGCATTGTCCCTTCACCTTTCCAGTATGGATGACATCCTTCCTGTGTGTGGACATCAGTGTTATGGACAGCAGGTAGCAATACCTCTTACAGCAGAACCTGCAGACACAGGCCAAATCCACATTTGGGTAAGGTTCCAGACCCACAGACAGCGTGAGTAGTGTTGTGTGCATTGTATCTTGCTGTTCTTACAGGGTTTCTGTGTACATGGTACTTTTTCATGGAATGTTGTCTGTCTGCATAGCTCTCAACTGTGGGCCTATCCATATGAAACCAGGGGGATTGGCTGTTAGGTTTTGTCTGTGCACCACACAGGTATTGTCCCAGATATATCTGTGGCATTCTGTCTGTTGAGTGCTATCAAGACATGGCTACATCCATTTGTATTTCAATGTCTTATTCCTGCATAAGGGTATGCTGCAACAAATCCTGTAACACCAGCAATTTCCAGGGTGTGTAACAGCAATGATGTAAATATGGCCCTATATTCATGCCTCTGTCCTTCACATATATGCCAGTCTTTGTTCTGCTGTGATGCAGGAAGAGTTGTTAGGTAATGGCCTATCATTATTTACTGCTAGCATTACTACTATCATCCCAGTCATGTCATGGACTCCCACACCAACTGTTGGGCCAAGTCCGTATATATGGGGGCAACAGCTGGAGAACACACATGTGCCCTTGTACATTCCAGAGGTAAGTCTGTGTGGTACACAGTGTTCCTTGCCCTTGTACAGCCTTTTATGGGGGGGTCTATGCCATTAACCTAGGCTATGACACCTTTTCAGGGATATAACTGTTAAGATGAGGGTCATTCAGTGTGATAGTGAGATGTTAGGTTAAGCAATGTTATGTACAAGATACTGTGACATTAACACAAGTGCTACTTTTCCCCCTAGGGCTTGACTACAGGATGTAATTGGAGGTTGCTTAACTACATCTGTAATTGTTGATTGTTACGTATCCTGAAGGCATATCCTGTTTTTACTGTTGTACTAATTGAAGGCCTTGGCCTGGACGGCATAGTATAGTATATATACACATTGCTTGCATCTACTGTTTTGTGTGGGCCTTGCATTCATCACTGATTACATATTTCAAACTTTATGTGGTGTAAGTACTGGCATACATTATTGTGTAGTACACGATAAAGGTTATCTGTGTATGCATACCTGTGTGTCATGTCATGTCCTTTGAATTGTGGGTGGGTATATGTTTAATGTCAGTATTCTCATTTGTGGGAATGATTGCCACACTACACATTTCACAGGTGGCAGTTAAAGGGCTTGTGGCTGAGGGATATACTTTGCCCAGTACTTCCACACTACTTCTACATATGTATGGCTACTGATAACTTTTGTGTGTTTGTATATGTTTATGTACCTATATATATCTCATATGACTATATCTATTATACATATATATATATATATATATATATATATATATATATATATATATATATATATATATATATAAACATATGTATGTATCTATATATGATTATTTCTGAGTCATAAATTAATATATAAATATATATATATATATATATATATATATATATATACATATAGCTGTCTATCTGTCTACATTTACAGATATATATCTGTCCATATGTCCATGCATGTTCAGCTCATATTTTGGCCTGTTCCACATTCACTTGGCAATTGTCATGGATGATCACATCAATGAAGTCAGTAACTAGTGACGACACTTTTGTGTTTCATACTTCATTTCCTTCTACATATGTGCTCTAATACATATAACTGTGTAGCTAGCAACATTTTGAGTGTATTATAGCATTAGTTGACATATATCCCTATTTGTACCCACAGTGTGGCATACTTTGTCCAGACTTCTTGCATTAACAGGTTGTGTGGTATGATAATAATACATTTCCTGTACTACTGACTGTGCTGCATGATATGTTTGTGAAAACTTCAGTTGAAGTATGTCTTCCGTGGTGTAGTGGTAAGTCCCTTTGTGTATGGAGTGCAGGGTCCTGGGTTTGAGACGTAGAGAGGCAGTTAATTTTGTTGCTGGGCAGAACAAGGGACGTTGGCTACTGTATGATTAAGGCACTTTTAAGGAGTTGTAAGCGGGTTTGCATGGGTTTGTGTGATGGTAAGCACTGCCAACTTCTGCTTATGTTTTCTTACAGTCATTTAGCATCAAATTTCTCAACCTGTGTAGGCATAGCTTACACCCATGCAAACCCGCACAAACCTGCGCAAATCTGCTTACCACTGCTTAACAGTGCTTACTGCCGCTTATCCCCATGTTAATTCCTTTTAAAGAAAAGAAAAAGGGGTTGGTAGGAAAGTGGTGAAAAACGGGGCACAAAGAGGGAAAGACAGTAGGGAAAACAGCTAGGTATGTGCAGGAAGGGTATAGGAAAGGTCCATAGCTGCCCATTTCTTCTACAGCAACAGCTGTGCATATATGCTATATTTGCAGGTACATTTGGACCCTCAAACCCCTGGGAGAGGGTTGAGGACAACATATATTCATTGTGATGCCAATTATACCAGATTACATGTGTCCAGTGGACACATGTGCGAAATGGACAGCTATTTATGGGGCGAGAATTTTTTGTGGGAACAGATTGCCCTTTTTTTTTTCAGGTGAGAGTGGGATGTTGGGGAGTGGTAGTAGGTATATTTGGGGAGGTAGGTTGGGTAGGTTAACAAACAAGACACACAAGACACATACAGGGCCAGTATATGACATGTGGGGGATAAACACCTTGGATGGGGAGGGGTGTTTGGGAGTCGCAAGCCCATGAGCCCCCAACTGGAAACAGTGGGACTGAGGTCCCCACCCATGGGCAGTCACCATTGCACCTTCACAGCCCTGAAGATAGCTGTGCTGGAGTCTGTGTAGGAGGGGCAGGCTCACCCTCTAATAGTGCCACTCGGCCCTCAAGCTGGTGTAGCCATTCTTGATACTCCAGATCAAGCTCCTTATGCACCACGGCCCAGACCTGTTGACGGGTGACAGGTTCCCCTCCATGCCCACTCCGAGAGGGGGGCAAGCCCCATCCCCTGCCACGGTTCCACCTAAAGGTGGTGCAGGGCCCACAGAGGAGGAGGTCCCAGGCTGGGCCCCAGTGCCATGGCCAGCTGAGGTGGGACAGGTGGGTCTGCTGGGACTAGCCTTCCCATATGAGCTGTGTTTTCACAGGTTTATGACAGTTATAAGTTAGTAACAGTCAACAGCATTCAGGATCGGTTATAACAGCATGCATAGGTATTCCCATTAACCCAACACACCAGATTTAACACAGTTGCAGAGCAAGCAGTACACATGCATATATGGAACAACAGTGGCCATTACACGAGCATGCAGGTTTCATTGATGGCAACAGGCCACCAATACAGGTGTATTTTCACATGGCACATGCATAGTATCAAATGTGAATATTTATAAACCATTAGGACATATGTCCCAACAAAAGTTTGGAGTGTACACGTACCAGTTGAGGAGTGTCATTGGGTTAGTATATACATATGGTAGGGGTGAGAGAGAGAGTTCAATTAACAACTAATATAGCCTTGTAGTTTTCACAACATTCTTAGTCACTGCAGTGGTCTTTCCCTTACATGTATTATTACACTACACAATGGCCTTATATCGTACACTGGTATGTTTATAAATTATTATATACATGACCTGTGTCTTACATACAGGCATGACAGGCTGCAGGTGTTAATGCAACATATGTTGAGAATTGCTGTCATACACTTTGGGTGAGGTGCTAGAATGACAGGTTTGTTTCCATATACATTCTCTGACTATGTACATGTTTGACTATCAGTTATATGTCATTGACAGCTGCCCACATTTATTGGATCATCACACTGGATTTTCAGGGAACAGGGTACCAAGCTGGTGATATGGGCCATTTATCTGGACATGCTAGACAGACTGGAACAATTGTGGGGTAGGAATATGCATACAACTTACAATACGAACATTCTAGCAAATTCTGTACTGTTGTTGGGGTGTAATTATGCATACAGCTTTCTATCTGAACATTGTATCAAAAGCTCTACCATTGTGGGGCATGATTATGCATACAACTTAGTAGCACTCCCAGGGTTCAAACCCCTGCTGTGTGTGACAAAATATTAAAGCTAACATCACAGTACACAGTGCTATAAGGGATTTGATGTAAAGCTTTCAACTGTTTTCTAAGTTTCCCTAACTTATACAATATGACTGACCTATTGGCACTTCCAGCATTGTTATGGAGGACTTCATGCCCATTTTATCTGCATACCACAGTGTGGGTGACACTGCTTAAGATACAACAGTACTATTTATAGTATGGAACAGATCACCAATATATGAGAGAAGAGTATACAGAAGCACTCCATGGGTTATACCTTTATTCACAGCCTATTACACATTTATTTCTACTGGTACAACACTTTCTAAGGCTCTTATATTTATTTGTTATGACAGTACATGCAGACTGATTACTAACCTGCCTTGCAATACAGCCTTTGCAGCCTAACATCATGGGCTTGCTTGTTCACAGCCTGCTCATCTGCAGCTGTCAGAGAAATGCAGTGATATTTAGCCATACCTATCCATAGTATACACAAGCTAGGCAATTATTTACTACTTAGTAGAATAAGTACTTTCTCAGTACTGGGGCACTGGGCATCTGCCGAGACTCCTGGATCCACTGTTCCAGTACATCCCCCCTCCACCACTTCAGATCAGCATGGTGGTGCCTGCCCTGCTCACCAGTCCAGGGGATACTCATGGCACTGGTGAGGTCACAGACGAGCCTGTCCCAGGCCTCCATTTATACTGTGAGTCCTGGTACTGGCCCTGCAGTAGTCCCTGATCATGGTGTTTTACATGGAGCCATACCATGATTTTTGACTTCTGGATGCCCCAGGGCTGTGCTCTAAATCGAGTGCCTTCACCCACACCAGCCATTCTGCCTGCAGTAGGAAGCTACAACCAGTTATGGGAAGTATTCCCACATGTGGGGCTTAAATACAGCCATTTTCCTGCACTTCCCCGTGATTGGCCAGTTTTGAGAAGGCTAAGCTATGGTCACACCTGCTTACATAAGGTCGGCACTGCTTAAAGACATATACCACTAGGCAGATTGAATTGACTACCCTACAAATTGCTTACACTTACTAACTTGAGCTGTGCTATAGTTAGCATTGTTTAATAATTCATTAGCACTATATTTTCCATTTGGCAATGATTTATTCTTCATTACAGGTTATATATGTGTCTGGTATCCATGATTCATGTGTACATACACTGTATGGGGACCTGGAGACTTCTACACTTTATTACAATAACAACTCAAATCTATGCTTACTGCAGTACTCCAGTTCACATATTTATGTTCTGTAGCAGGTTATACAACATAACACTGTACATAGATTCAGTTCACATGTTTGGTTTGATTTTCCTGTGGTGAGGATTAGTTTGCTGATACCTCAGTCATATCTATTGCTATGATGGCTTAGTGGTTAACTACTGTGACTATAATGAGCAGGATCCTGAGTTTGAGCCTTGTAGAGGCAGTTTATTATTTTGCTAGGCTAAACAAGGACCGTTGGATACAGTGTGATTAAGGTACATTTGAGCAGTTGTAAGTGGGTTTGCATGGGGGTAAGCACTGCCTACACAGGTTAAGCAATTTAAAATCTTACTGGGTGTAGGACACTGTAACTGGAAAGTAGCAGTGCTTACCTCCATGCAAACCCGCACACACGGCCTTAAACTCGCTTACTAGTGCTGACATATGTTTACTACTGCTTCTTGCTGCTTAACCTAACTACTGCTTTATGCATAATGATACTGATACCTCACATGTGCATTTCCTGCAGTACTCCAGGTCATATATGTATACATCTATATATATATGTATATATATATATATATATATATATATATATATATATATATATATATATATCTATATGTTCTTTCGTGGCAGCAGTACTCCAGTTCATATATATATATATATGTCATTCCATGGGTTATGCAACATACATATTACGCATAACCTGCTTTGCCATGGGAAATGGTATGTCTCAGTTATCCTCCTCCTTTCTCACTTACATCCATGGGGTGGTCCCATTATAATGGGTCCGTCCAACCCCGGCACCCCTCGGCCCATAATGTCTTGCCCATCATTCCCTCCTCCCCCTCCCTTCTCCACATCAATCATCCTTCCTACAGGTTCCATCTGAATCTCACCACACCACTACACATTGCCCACTCTCCACTTCTTGGGACCCATCATGTAAGTTGTCTCACCCCATGGATGTTCAGGGTTCCACCACATTCAGTCCGTGAACATACATATCCTTCTTTGCTTACCTATAAGGCATGGTATGTTACCCCGAGGACTCTTTTGAGCAGAATTTTTGGGGTCGTCCCGCTAGGAATGAACATGCGTTTGTTTAAGATTAGACTTTGCAGGTTGACACTGTTTCTCCCACTGGTAGTATCTTGCCAGTAGTCTGGGTAGCAGTGCTGTGCAATGCTTAACGGTACTTAATATTCGATTTGCATGATATTTGCCTTTTGGCATTGATGTCTTCTTCATTACATGTTATATATGTGTCTTGTATCCTTGATTCATGTGTATGTACGCTGTATGGGGTCCTGGGGAGTTCAACACTGTATTGCAATAACACATCACATTTGGCCTTACTACAGTACTCCAATTCACATATTATTGTTCTGTGGCAGGTTATACAACATCACACTGTACATAGGTTCATTTCACATGTTCAGTTTGATTTTCCTATGGTGGGGATTTGTTTGTTGACACCTCACTCATGCATTGTTATGATGGCTTTGTGGTTAACTGCTGTGACTGTAGTGTAGACGGTCCTGGGTTTGAACCTTGCAGAGGTTGTTTATTTTGTTGCTGGGCAGTACACGTGCTGTTGGGTACAGAGTGATTAAGGCACTTTAAAGCAGTTGTAAGCAGGTTTGTGTGGGTTTGCACAGAGGTAAGCACTGCTAACCTCTGTTTACAGTTTCTTACACTCAGTTAGCTTCTACATTGCTTAGTCTGTGTGGGCAATGCTTACCCCCATGCAAACACACATAAACACGCTTACTACTGCTTATATATGCTTATTACTGCTTATTTGTGCTTAAACTTGCTTATTAGTGCCTTATTCATTATGACAGTTCACATGCAGTACTCCAGGTCATATTTAAATTTTATTATGTAGGTTATACAGCAAAAAGATGTTAAATATGTTCACATACAGATTTTACATGGAAAATGATATGTATGGCAGTGGAACTCGCACCGGGAATGCCTGCTCAGTAGGTGGATGCTCTAACCACTACACTATTGCTGTGCTGCTTCATATATGTTCCTTGTTATCCTCTTCAGCCTTTTCAGCTGCTTTACCCGTAGCTAAGTGATGGGCAAACCCGCGCACCTACGGTTAGCTGTACTCGGGGTTTTAAAAAAAAATTACTATTAGGGTTTCTTCATTTTATTTAAGTGTACTGTTGCTGTTGAACATGTGGGGACTGTTGGGGATATGCAGACACTTATGAGTGGTCTCGATCTTTATTTACACATTCTTCTGTTCTACTTTGCAAGAGCGTGTTTATTCTGAGAGCTCTGCTCTCAGGCACGCCCCCTTCACTTGTCCATGCTCCGTGTAGCATTAGGAGTTCAGGCAGCGCTCCTTCATTAATATGCATGGCGTGCTGCCATCCTCCTCTTAAGCTACCGCTTCCATGCAGGACTAGTTTAGTCCTGCATGGAAGATTAGTAAATCTGGGGGAATATGTTAACAGAGTAGCTATTTACTCCCTTTTTCCCCCTTTTTTTGGTCATCATATTATTTTTTTGGTCATTATATTATTATTTGTTTTTGGTTATCATATTATTGTTTGGCCATTACTTTATTTATTTTGTGACTATACACCATTGTTTAGTTATAACCTTTTTATGATAGATTATATAGGTTTCTGCATATATGTTAAATCTGTTTGCGGTTGCTTTAATGTTTTCTTAGTTTAACAACAATTTTCTTAGTTCAACAACAATTTTTAATGAACTATATTTTAATGTATTATTTGTAATTGTATGTGTTATTTGGGACCTTATTTAGTGTTTCTCTTTTAATCTTTAATTAATTTAATCATATAATTAGATTTAATTGTGTGTATATATATATATATATATATATATATATATATATATATATATTAATGGATTACTGGGTTACCTTGTCTGATGAAGTTTTACTCACTGAAGACAAAAGCTTACTTTACTGTTTGGGTTATTAAACTGTTTTGTGGAACATTTTTGCAGCCAGAGGCCGTTATTTTACTTTATTTAAGTGGTTCAAGTTTCACCATTCAATCAGGAGCAAGCCTAGATCTTGCGAAATTCTACAGCTTCTATATGTCTTTGTTGTAGATTTCCACATACAGTCATAGATCATTTCTGAGTTTTATCAGGTAATATAGATTTAGGTAATGGAAAGGATTGCTTTGCCTAAATAGTCTGCAAATATCTTTACCTGCTATAATATCTGCAGATGCTTCCTTACAAGTTGGGTATTGCTTTTCACTTCTACCTTAGATTTTCATATTTGTTGATTTATCATTTGTTGACTAGGAAAGTCAGACTAAGACAGAGCCTATTTTGATGGAGTTCTGGGGAGAAACACTCCACACACATCTTTATAATGTGAGATTAAACCAGAGTACCCAGAGAAACCCACATGAATGCAGGGAGAACATGCAGACTCTGCTCAGAAGGCACCCCAGCCAAGAATCAAACCATAAAACCTCTTGGTGCCCATTTAAATCTATTGACCTCTGGGTTATGGTCCCAGCATACTTCTGTTGTGGCCCTTTGCTGTTCTATATGTATAAATCTATATCTACAGATATGAATATTCTCTAGTGTACACATCTCAAATGCGTCCTACTGTCCAATGGATTCAGGTGATGAAACCTCATTATCCCTGACTCCTCTGTTGAGGAAATCTCCTCTGATGAAACATCACAAAAATGGTGCATCACTTTGAATGGGAATCTGGGCAAGTTTCTGATGAGCAGAAGCGGTATTATAATTTACTGGTGTTAGGAACTCCATGGCCAGACCTGTTCCTATAGTTTGGGAAGTCTTTCTAGATGCATTTGCATCCACATGTGGTTCTCTTTATCCCCAGCTCTTGGTCCCTAAGCAGCCTGATAAGTTTTACAATGCCCCAGATGATCTGAAATTCCTATTTAAAAATCATTTGGTGGATGCTTCTTTATTTTCTGTATCCACTTACAAGCCTTTCAAACTTTTACTTTCTACTAATGTTTTACCTTTAGACAGACACATTAGGGCCATGGACAAACATTGAAAGAAGGTTTAAGCTTCTGCCACTGTGTTCTTCATGGCAATAAATTATCAAAATGACAAACATCAGTTATCTATTTTTGGTGAATTAAACATAACTCTGACTAACCCTGAGATTTCTGAAACTAAACAGCAGGCTTTTCTATGGTGGATTAGTTTACTCAGGTGGCCAGACATACCATTAAATGTAGTTATAATGCCGTAGAAGATTCTGCCAGGATGATTGTTACTGGATCTGTCATCAGGAGATTTGCCCAAGTTTATCCCCAGTCTCTGTCTAAGGATATCAAAGCTAAATTATTAGATCCGTCTCTTAAAATGGTTGTCAATTTAGTCCTGCTTCTGCACACTTATATAAATCTTTGCATGAGAAAAGTAAAATTATGCAAGATTTTAAGCAAATCTTTCCTAATGCAGTACCAAGGTATCAAATGAACTATGCAGCTAAGCCCATTTTCTTCGCTTGTAGACACATTACATCTACTTTGAAAGATGCATAAGAAAAGATTTAATGGCAAACTAACATGAAATTTTAAATGGGAAACCTTTCTTTCCAGACAAATCAGTCTATTTTCTCACTCCACTTATCCTTCTCTCCTCTGTTAAGAATCCTAATATCTTCCTTTTCCAGCTATGCAGCTCATCACTTCAGAGAAGTGGGTTCTTTCCTTCATTCACCAAAGCTGCAGAATGACTTGGAAGAAAATTCCAACTGTTAGAAGCATTCCTCTTCCTCTATCAAAACAGGTGCCCTTTCTGCATTTATTTTGCCACGTTCTTTTTCCTCCAAGATTCCATAGAATGTATTGCCATTACAGAACTTAGTAAGGCTTTCATTCCAATGTTTTCCTTATACCAATAAAACAAAGAGACTGGAGATCCATTCTGGACTTGTGTCACCTCATTACCTTTCTGAAGCTATCACTTTCAAAATGCTTTCCTTGCAAACTCCTATCACTCATCCTACCCAAAGCTTTTCTGGTATCCCTGGATCTGATGGAGGTTTTACCTTCACATTCCCATTCACCCTTCTTACAGGAAGTTCCTCATGTTCTTAGCCTGTTCATGCTCTTGTCTTTACCCATGGATAGTCTAGATCTGTATGGTTTCAATATGACTATCACATGCTATTGTTTTTTGCAGCATTCAAGGAATTCAGATATTGCCATATCTAGGCCATCTTCTTATACAGGCAAAAACTATCTCTTTGCAGAAGCTGGGCTTCAGGAACAATGTAAGAAAAAAATTCTGCCTTGAACCCTATGCAGGATCAAGTTTTTCTGGTGTGCTGACTGGACATATGTATCATGCTACCTTTTAACCCACTGAAGAAAGTGTTGACTTTCTTCATGAATTTCCATTCCCTTCTTCTTCAACCTTGTCCTGTAAGTGACATTCTAAGGTCTCCTTTTTTTCTCCATTTTTCCGGGAGGTAGTAGTACTGTTATTTCAAATGTTGCTCCCTCTTTTAGTTTACAGTGGCACTCCTACCTTCTTTAACAACCATGCCCAAACTTTTGCAGTTCTTTTGTCATGTAGTCTGTTCATCTCTAAGCTGGATGGCGTCATCTCCTCTTGCCTTCTTCTTGTCTCTCCAAAATTTTATTTATCCAATTATCATCTGCTTTATTGCACATGTGACTGAAGCACAGTAGTCTAGTCACTGTGACATCATCTGCAATTAGGGCTACCTTAGCTTCTACTTCAACTTCATCATTTCTTTGTTTATCACACTCTGTGCATCCTACTGCCATCCCAGGCACTTCATGTCTACCACCTCAGCCTCCCAGAGTGCTCTGCCTTAATGCCCAGATTTTTGTGGCATATAAAGCTATGGGACAGACACCTGTTTTGAGCATGGTGGTGGAATGGTTAAATTATCACCTCACAGGCACAAGGTCCAGAGTTTCCAACAAACAAATCCTCACCATAGGAAAATTAAACTGAACTTGTGAAAGGAATCTATGTACAGTGTGATGTTGTATAACCTGCTACATAACATAAATATGTGAACTGGAGTACTCCACTAAGGCCAGATGTGAGATGTAATTGTAATAAAGTGTTGAAGTCCCCAGGACCCCATACAGTGTAATGCACATAAATCACAGATACCAGACACAGACATAACATGTAACAAATAATAAATCAATGCCAAAAGGAAAATATAATGCTAATTAAATATTAAGCAATGCTAAGCATTGAACAGCTCATCTTACTTGGTGTAAGCAATGTGTAGGAATCAATCTGCCCAGTGGTATACCCTTTAAGCAATGCCAACATTAGGTAGCAGGTGTACCCATGGCTTAGCCTTTTCAAAACTGTCCAATCACAGGAAAGTGTGGAAATTGGGCATTTGTAAACTGCACAGGCACAAATACTTCCCATAACTGATTGCAGCTCCCTACTGTAGGCAGAATGGCTGGAGTTGGGGAAGGCACTCAATTTAGAGCGCAGCACTGGGGCACCCAGGAGTCCAGATACATGGTATGGCTCTGGTAAAACACCATGAGCAGAGACTACTGCAGGGCTAGTACCAGGGCTCTCAGTATAAAGTGGAGGCCTGGGACAGTCTTGCCCGTGACCTCACCAGTACCACTGGTATCCCCCAGACTGGTGAGCAGGTCAGGCATTACCATGCTGACCTGAAGTGGTGGAGAGGGATCTCTTGGAGCAGTGGATCCAAGAATCCAAGGCAGATGGCCATTGCCCCAGCACTGAGTAAGTACTCATTCTACTACATAGATAATGATTGCCTAGCTTGTGTATACTATGGATAGGTAATGACTAAATATCACTGCATTTCTCTGACAGCTGCAGAAGAGGTGAGCTGCAAACCAGCAAGCCCATACTGCTAGGCTGCAAAGGCTAGTTGTGCAATGCGAGGCAGGTTAGTAATAATCCTGCATGTACTGTCATAACAAATAAATATAATAGTTCTAGAAAGTGTTGTATCAGTGTAAAAATGTATTGTGTATGGAATGTACCGAATAAACTAGACAATATGGCAGGACGACTGTCATATAGGTAGTCTGGAAATAAAGGTGTAATACCTTGTGAATAAAAGTATAACTTCTGGAGTGCTTGTGTACATTCTGCTTTCATATGTTGTTGTAGTGTTGCATTCTATAAATAGTAATGTTGTATTAAGCAGTGTTGCCCACACTGTTGAATGCAGATAAAATGTGTAGGAAGTTCAGTATAACAATGTTGGCAGTCCCAAGAGGTCAGTCATATTGTACAACTGAAGGAGACCTAGACAGAGAACATTGGAATGTTTCACACTAATTTCATGATAGCACAGTATACTGTGATGTTGACTGTAATATTTTTACCACACTCAGCAGGGGTTTGAATCCAGGGAGTGGTAGTATATTGTATGCATAATCATACCCCACAACTGTACAGAGTTTGTGAGAATATTCAGATAGAAAGCTGTATGCATAATTAGACCCAACAACAGCACATAACACTAGAATGTTCAGATATTAAGCTGTAAGCATAATCATAACCATCAAATGTACAGACTGTGGCAGAATGTTCAGATAGTATGCTGTATGCATAGTCATACCCCTCAACTGTTCTGATATGTCCAGATAAAGCAATGTAGAAGCTAACTGAGTGTAAGAAACTGTAAACAGAAGTTAGCAGTGCCACCGGTGCAAACCTCGCGACAACAAAATAAAGCAGCCTCTCCAAGGATCAAACCTCATGACCAGGCACACTACACAGCAAAGATTCATTACTAAGCTTATGCCAGATAACAATAACAAATCTGATGTTTTTAGAAATATAACTGATCCAGCCCAGTTAATGCAACAGTACAGAGAATGTATACCAAACATCTAGATGTATGTGTGAGTGTAAATATATTAATATCTAAACAGATACAACACATATATATATATATATATATATATATATATATATATAGATATATATATGTTATTTGTTCTTCTTTGGTTTTTCCCGGTTAGGCTTCCACAGCAGAACTCCAGTCTACAATGAGTCCATGTCCCCAGTTGCTAATTGCACACGGCGCTTGCTTTCGCTGCTGGTACTTCAGATAACCACTGTCGCCAGCAAACTGCGCAAATTGCTGCCTTCTATGGGCATTGTCCTTCTGCTTTCCAGTATGGATGACATCCTTCCTGACCAGACATCAGGGTGGTATGGACAGCGAGGTAGCAATACTGCTCTTACAACCAGAACCTGCAGACACAGGCCAAATCCACATTGGGTAAAGGTTCCAGGCCCACAGACAGCGTGAGGTAGTGTTGTCAGCATTGTGTCTTGCTGTTCTTACAGGAGGGTTTCTGTGTACATGGTACTTTTCATGGATGTTGTCTGTCTGCACCAGCTCTCAACTGTGGGCCTATCCATATGAAACCAGGGGATTGGCTGTTAAGGTTTTTGTCTTTATTGCACCACACACGAGTGTGGTCCCAGATATATCCTGTGGCATTCTGTCTGTTAGTGCCTATCAAGACATGGCTACATCCATTTGTATTTTCAATGTCTTGTTATTCTGCATAAGGGTATGCTGCAACAAATCCTGTAACACCAGCAATTTCAGGGTGTGTAACAGCAATGATATAAATAATAGCTACTGTTCATGCCTCTGTCAACCCCACCTTATATGCCAGTCTTTGTTCTGCTGTGATGCAGGAAGAGTTGTTAGAGCCAATAGCCCTATCATTATTTACTAGCATTACTACTATCATCCCAGTCATGTCATGGACTCCCACACCAACTGTTGAGGCCAAGTCCACACATTATGTCGGGGCAACAGCTGGAGAGAACACATGTGCCCTTATGCATTCAAAATTAGGTCTGTGTGGTACCCCAGTGTTTTACTTGCCCATGTGCACACACGGCCTTTTGTGGGGGTCATGCCATTAACCCTGAGGCTGTGACACCTTTTTCAAGGGATATATGCTTTGTTAAGATGAGGGTCATTCAAGTGTGATAGTGAGATGTTGGGTTAAGCAGTATTTATGCTGAATACTGTGACATTAACACAGGTGCTACTTTTCCCCCCTGAGAACTTGACTACAGGATGTAATTGGGTTGCTTAACTACATCTGTAATTGTTGTTATTCACCGTATCCTGAAGGCATATCCCTGTTTTACTGTTGTGTACTAATTGAAGGCCTTGGCCTGGGCGGCATAAATATAGTATTATATATACACATTACTTACATCTACTGTTTTGTGTGGGCCTTGCATTCATCACTGATTACATATTTCAAGCTTTATGTGTGGTGTAAGTACTAGCATACATTGTTAATGTAGTACACGATAAAGGTTATCTGTGTGTATGCATACCTGTGTGTCATGTCATGTCACTGGTGTGGGTGGAGTATGTTTAATGTCAGTATTCTCATTTGTGTGGGAATGATTGCCACACTACACACATTTCACAGGTGGCCAGTTAAGGCTTGTGGCTGAGGGATATACTTTGCACCAGTACTTCCCACTACTTCTACATATGTGTGTGCAGTAACTTTTGTGTGTTTGTATATGTTTATGTACCTATATATATCTCCTTATGACTATATCTAATATGCATATATATATATATATATATATATATATATATATATATATATATATATATATATATATAAACATATGTATGTGTCTATGTGATTATTTCTGAGTCATAGAATTAATATATAAATATATATATATATATATATATATATATATATATACATATAGCTGTCATCTGTACCATTTACAGATATATATCTGTCCATATGTCCATGCATGTTCAGCTCATATTTTTGGCCCTGTTCCGCATTCACTTGGCAATTGTCATGGATGATCACATCCAATAGAGTCAGTAACTAGTGGCGACGCTTTTATTATTTCATGCTTTTGTTTCAACTTTACCACATATGTGCTCTATTACGCTCTATAACTGTGTAGCTAGCAACATTTGAGTGTGTTATGGCATTAGTTGACATATATCCCCTATTGTACAGTGTGAGCATCACTTTGTCGAACTACCCATTAACAGGTTGTGTGGCCCTGATAACTAATACATTTCTACTACTAAACTGCTCTGTGATATGTTTGTAGCTTCAGTTGAAATATGTCTTCCGTGGTGAGTGGTAAAGTCCCGCTTTTATTGGCCCATGGAGTGCAGGGTCCTGGGTTTGAGGCCAGAGGCAGTTAATTTTGTTGCTGGGCAGGAACAAGGGAGCGTTAGCTGCACACCAGCAGTTAAAGGCACTTTTGGGGTGTGGCGGGTTTGCATGGGTTTGTGTGATGGTAAGCACTGCCAACTTCTGCTTATGTTTTCTTACAGTCATTGGCATCAAATTTCTCAACCTGTGTAGAGGCATGAAAGCTTACACCCTTAAGAGCTCCCTTTGAAACCTGCATAAATCTGCTTGCCACTGCTTAACAGTGCTTACTGCCGCTTATCACACACTTATTAATTCCTTTTAAAGAAAAAAGGGGTTGGTAGGAAAGTGGTGAAAAGCGAAGGGCACAAAGAAAAGACAGTAAGGAAACAGCTAGTATGTGCAGGAAGGAGTATAAAGGAAGATGTAGCTGCCATTTTATTACTACAGCAACAGCTGTGCACATATATACTATATTTACCGTACATTTGGACCCTCAAACCCCTGGGAGGAAGGTTGAGACAACATATATTCATTGTGATGTAATTATACCAGATTACATGTGTCCAGTGGACATGTCTGTCAGACAACTATTTATGGAAGAATTTTGTGGGAACAGATTGCCCTTTTTTTTTCAGGTGAGGGCAGGATGTTGGGGAGTGGCCAAGTAGGTAATATATTAGGGAGGTTGGGTGGGTTAACAAACAAGACACACAAGACACATACAGGGCAGTATATGACATGTGGGGATAAACACCTTGGTTGGGAGGGGCTGGTCATAAACCCATGAGCCTGACTGGAAGCAGTGGGACTGGGTCCCCCACCCACATGGGCAGTCACCATTGCCTGCACAGCCCTGAGATAGCTGTGCTGGAGTCACCTGTGTAGGAGGGGCGACCACCCTCCTAATGGTGCCTCGGCCTCAAGCCAGGTGTAGCCATTCTTGATGCTCAGATCAAGCTCCTTATGCACCACGGCCCAGACCTGGTGGCGGTGACGGTTCCCCTCATGCCCTCCCGAGAGGGGAGACAGAAGCCCCATCCCCTGCCACAGGTTCCACCTAAAGGTGGTACCCAGAGACCCTGAAGGAGGAGGTCCCAGGCTGAGCCCCAGTGCCATGGCCAGCTGAGGTGGGACAGGTGGGTCTGGGACTAACCTTCCCATATGAGCTGTGTTTTCACAGGTTTATGACGATTATAAGTTAGTAACAGTCAACAGCGATTCAGGATCCGGATTGTAACAACGGCCATAGGTGTTCCCATTAATAACACCAGATTTAACACAGTTGGGCAAACGGTACCGCATGCATATATGTGGAACAGTGGCCATTACGAGCATGCAGGTTTCATTGATGGCAACAGGCCACCAATACAGGTGTATTTTCACATGGCACAGCCATGGCAGTATCAAATGTAGATATTTATAAACAATTAGGACATGTCCCCAACAAAAAGTTTAATTCGTACCAGTTGAGGAGTGTCATTGGGTTAGTATATACACATATGGTGAGGAGTGAGGAAGAGGATTCAATTAACAACCTAATATAGCCTTATGTAGTTTTCACAGCTTGTTCTTCGTCCCTGCTGCAGAAGTGGTCTTTCCCACTTACATGTATTATTACACTACACAATGGCCTTATATCGTACACTAGTATGTTTATAAATTATTATATACATGACCTGTGTCTTACATGGGCATGACAGGCTGGGCGGCCATGCAACATATGTTGAAATTGCTGTCATACACTTTGGGTGAGGTGCTAGAATGACAGGTTTGTTCCATAGCCATTCTCTGACTATGTACATGTTTGGGCTATCAGTTATATGTCATTGACAGCTGCCCACATTTATTGGATCATCACGCTGGATTTTCAGGGAACGGGGTACCAAGCTGGTGATACTTGCAGGCCATTTATCCTGGACATGCTAGACAGACTGGAACAATTTGTAGGTATTGAAGACATACCATACAACTTACAATACGAACATTCCTGTAAAATTCTATTACTGTTGTTGGGTGTAATTAACTGCATGGCTAAAACTTTCTATCTGAACATTGTATCAAAAGCTCTACCATTGTGGGGCATGATTGTACGCCACAACTTAAGTAGCACTCCCAGGTTCAAACCCTGCTGTGTGTGACAAAATATTATTAACATCCACAGTGTACACAGTGCTATAAGGGTTTGATGTCAAAAGCTTTCAACTGTTTTCTAAGTTTTCCCTAACTTATACAATATGACTGACCTATTGGCACTTCCAGCATTGTTATGGAGGGACTTCATGCCCATTTTATCTGCATACCACAGTGTGGGTGACACTGCTTAGATACATTTTAGTACCCTTTGACATGAACAGATCTTAATATGAGAGTATGCAGAAGCACTCCATGGGTTATACCTTTATTCACAATATAATACATTTATTTCTACTGGTACAACACTTTCTAAGGCTCTTATATTTATTTGTTATGACAGTACACATGCCGAATGATTACTAACCTGCCTTGCCAGCCACAGCCTTTGCAGCCTAACATCATGGGCTTGCTTGTTCTGACCACACTCATCCGGCTATCGAAATCCATTGATGTTGTGTACCTATATCCTCAAGCATACACACAAGCTAAACTGAAGGTATTTTACTATAGTAGAATAAGTACTTTCTGTTGGGGGCACTGGGCATCCTGCCGAGACTCCTGGATCCACTGTTCCAGTACATCCCCCCTCCACCACTTGAATCAGCATGGTGAACACTGCCCTGCTCACCAGTCCAGGGATACTCATGGCACTGAGTGAGGTCTCACAAACGAGCCTGTCCCAGGCCTCCATTTATACTGTGAGTCCTGGTACTGGCCCTGCAGTAGTCCCTGATCATGGTGTTTTCCACATGGAGCCATACCACCATGATTTTTGACTTCTGGATACTTCAGGGCTGTGCTCATCAGTGCCTTCACACCCACACCAGCCATTCTGCCTGCAGTGAGAAGCCTGACCAGTTATGGGAAGTATTCCCACATATTGAGGCAAATACTGGCCATTTCCTGCACTTCCCGTGATTGGCCAGTTTGGGAAGGCTAGCTATGGTCACACCTGCTTACGCATGAGTCGGCACTGGCAAGACATATACCACTAGGCAGATTGAATTGACTACCTACAAGGTGCCCCTGCCCCACTAACTTGAGCTGTGCTATAGTTAGCATTGTTTAATAATTCATTAACACTATATTTTTCCATACAGCAATGATTTATTCTTCATTACAGGTTATATATGTGTCTGGTATCCATGATTCGTAATGACCACATACACTGTATAGGAGCCTGGAGACTTCTACACTTATTACAATAACAACTCAAATCTATGCTTACTGCAGTACTCAGTTCATATTTATGTTCTGTAGCAGGTTATACTAACGCACTGTACATAGATTCGGATTCACATGTTTGGTTTGATTTTCCTGTGGTGAGGATTAGTTTACTGATATAGTCCATATCTATTTTATGATAACCAGGCAGTGATTAACTACTGGTGACTATAATGGGCAGGATCTGAGTTTGAGCCTTGTAGAGGCGGTTTATTATTTTGCTGGGCTAAACAAGGACCGTTGGATGCACAGTGTGATTAGGGTACGTTTTGAACAGCAGCAGTTGTAGAGTATGGGTTTGCCGTAGGGGTGGCTTTTCTGCCTACACAGGTTAAGCAATTTAAATCTTTACTGGGTGTAGGACACTGTAACTGGAAGTAGCAGTGCTTACCTCCATGCAAACCCTTTTGCGGCCTTAAACTAAACTTACTAGTGCTGACGCTTATGTTTACTACTGCTTCTTGCTGTAGCAACCTAACTACCTTTATGCATAATGATACTGGCCCTCACATGTGCATTTTCCTGCAGTACTCCCAGGTCATATGTATACATCCTATATATATATGTATATATATATATATATATATATATATATATATATATATATATATATATATATCTATATGTTAACTTTCATTAGCAACAGTACTCCAGTTCATATATATATATATATGTCATTCCATGGGTTATGCAACATACGCCAATACGCATAACCTGCTTTGCCATGAAATGAGTATGTCTCAGTTATCACCTCCTCCTTTCTCACCCACATCCATGGGGTGGTCCCCGCATTATAATCGTCGTTAGCCAGCACCTCGGCCCATAATGTCTTGCCATCATTCCCTCCTCCCCTCCCTTCTCCACATCAAATCTGTCCTTCCTGGGTTTACATCTGAATCTCACCACACACACTACACATTGCCCTCTCCCCACTTCTTAGGACCCATCTGTTGATTGTCTCACCCCATGGATGTTCAGGGTTCCACCATTCAATCGTGAACACATATCCTTCTTTTGCTTACCTATAAGGCGTAGTATATTTGCAGGGGACTCTTTTGAGCAAAATTTTGGGGTCGTCCCGCTAGGAATGAACATGCGTTTGTTTTAAGATTAGACTTTGCAGGTTGACATGTTTTACTCCCACTGGTGGTATCTTGCCGGTAGTCTGGTGCCAGTGCTGTGCAATGTAGCAGTACTTAATATTAGGTTGCATGATATTTGCCTTTTGGCATTGATGTCTTCTTCATTACATGTTATATGTATTGTCTTGTGTCAGCAGTTCGTATTATTGCCCTTGTACGCTGTATGGGGTCTAGGGGAGTTCAACACTGTATTACCGTAACACATCACATTTGGCCTTGCTACGGTGCTCAATTCCACATATTATTGTTCTGTGGCAGGTTATACAACATCACACTGTACATAAGTTCATTTCACATGTTCAATTTGATTTTCTATGATGAGGATTTGTTTGTTGACACCTCACTCATGCATTGTTATGATAGCTGTAGTTATACCATGACTGTAGTGTAGGCGGTCCTGGGTTTGAACCTTGCAAGAGGTTGTTTTATTTTGTTGCTGGGCAGTACACGTGCTGTTGAATTTACAGAGTGATTAAAAGGCACTTCAAAGCAGTTGTAAAAGCAGGTTTGTGTGAGTTTGCACAGGGTAAACACTGCTAACCTCACAGCTGCAGTTCTTACACTCAGTTAGCTTCTACCATTTTACTTGATCTGTGTGGGCGATGCTTGCCCCCATGCAAACACATAAGCAACACTACTGCTTATATATGGCAATTACCTTATTTGTGCTTAAACTTGCTTATTAATTGCCTTATTCATTATATGACAGTTCACATGCAGTACTCAGGTCATATTTAAATTTATTATGTAGATTTATATACAGCAAGATGTTAAATGTTCCACATACAGATTTTACAGAAAATGATATGTGGCAGTGGAACTACTTTTGAATGCCTGCTCAGTAAATTGGATGCTCCTATGCACCACACTGACACACCAACCACTGCTTCATATATGTTCCTTGTTATCCTCTTCAGCCTTTCAGCTGCTTTACCCGTAGCTAGTGATAGGCAAACCAGCACCTCTGATTGCTTTAATACTAAAAGGGGTTTAAAAGAAGTACTATTAAAGGGGTTTCTTCATTTTATTTAGAGTAATACTGTTGCTTATTGAACATGTGGGGACTGTTGGGGATAATAAGGCCTTGTGGTGGTCTCGATCTTTGTTTACGTTCTTCTGTTCCTGCTTTTGCAGGCGTGTTTATTCCTGGGGAAGCTCTGCTCTCCCAGGCACGCCCTGCATCCATGCTCCCGTGTGGCATTAGGAGTTCAGGCAGCGCTCCTTCATTAATATGCATGGCGTGCTGCCATCCTCCTCTTAAGCTACCGCTTCCAGCCAGGACAGTTTAGTCCTCGCCGGAAGATAATCGTCTGGAGATATGTTAACAGAGTGGCTATTTACTCCCCTTTTCCCCTTTTTGGTGCATCATGTTATTTTTTTGGTCATTATATTATTATTTGTTTTGGTTATCATATTATTGTTTGGCCATTAACTGTTATTTTGTGACTATACACCATTGTTTAGTTATAACCTTTTATGATAGATTATATAGGTTTCTGCATATATGTTAAATCTGTTTGCAGTTGCTTTGTCATTTTCTTGGTTTAACAACTTAATTTTCTTAGTTCAACAACAATTTTTAATGAACTTCTGTTTAATGTATTATTTGCTTGTGGTGTATGTGTTATTTGGGACCTTATTTAGTGTTTCTCTTTTAATCTTTAATTAATTTAATCATATAATTAGATTTAATTGTGTGTATATATATATATATATATATATATATATATATATATATATATATATTAATAAGGATTACTAGATTTACCTTGTCTGATGAAGAGAGTTTTACTCACTGAAGACAAAAGCTTTACTTTACTGTTTTGGAGTTATTAAACTGTTTTTGTGGAACATTTTGCAGCAAGGGGCCGTTATTTACTTTGTTAAGTGCGTTTTCCAGTTTCACCATTCAATCAGGAACGAAGCCTAGATCTTGCGAAATTCTACAGCTTCTATATGTCTTTGTTGTAGATTTCCACATACAGTCATAGATCATTTTCTGAGTTTTATCAAGGTGTATAGATTTAGGTAATGGAAAGGATTGCTTTGCCTAAATAGTCACCATAAAATATCTCTACCTGCTATAATAATATACCAGATGCTTCCTTACAAGTTGGAGTGTGCTTTTCACTTCTACCTTAAATTTTTCATGTTGTTGATTTATCATTTTGTTGACTAGGAAAGTCAGACTAAGACCAAACCTATTTTTGATGGAGTTCTGGGAGAAACACTCACACATCTTTATAATGTGAGATTAAACCAGAGTACCAGAGGAAACCCACACATGAATGCAGGAGAACATGCAGACTCTGCTCAGAAAACACCCCAGCCAAAAGAATCAAACCATAAAACCTCTTGGGTGCCCATTTAAATCTCTATTGACCTCTGGGTTGGTCCCAGCATACTTAACTAGCCAGCCCTTTTCAATTTCTATATGTATAAATCTATCTACAGATATGAATATTCTCTAGTGTACATCTCAAATCGTCCTACTGTCCATTGGATTCAGGTATTGAAACCTCACAGTATCCCTGACTCCCTCTGTTGAGAAATCTCCTCTGATGAAACATCACAAAAATGGTGCATCACTTTGAATGGGAATCTGGGCAAGAGTTTCTGATGACGAAGCGGTACAGTATCAATTTACTGGTGTTAGGAACTCCATGGTAGACCCTGTTCCACCATAGTTTTGGGAAGTCTTTTTCTAGATGCATTTGCATCCACATGTGGTTCTCTTTTTGTCTAGCTCTTGGTCCTAAACAGCCTGATAAGTTTTACAATGCCCCAGATGATCTGAAATTCCTATTTAAAAAATCATTTGGTGGATGCTTCTTTATTTCTGTGACATCCACTTACGACCTTTCAAGCTTTTACTTTCACTACTAATGTGTTTTACCTTTAGACAGACATTAGGGCCATGGACAAACATTGAAAGAAGGTTTAAGCTTCTGCTACTGTGTTCTTCATGTGACAAAATTATCAAAATAACAAACATCAGTTATCTATTTTGGTGAATTAAACATAACTCCTGACTAACCCTAAGGATTTCTGAAACTAAACAGCAGGCTTTTCTATGGTGGATTAGTTTACTCAGGTGGCCAGACATACCATTAAATGTGGTTATAATGCCGTGGAAGATTCTGCCAGGATGATTGACACTGGATCTGTCATCCAGGAAGTTTTTTAAGTTTATCCCCAGTCTCTACTGTCTAAAGGATATCAAAAGCTAAATTATTAAGATCAGTCTCTTAAAATGGTTTGTCAATTTGGTCCTGTTCTGCTTATATAAATCTTTGCATGAGAAAGTAAAATTCTAAATAATTTTAAATGTAGAAACCTTTCTTTCCAAGACAAATCAGTCTGTTTTCTCCTCCACTTATCCTTCTCTCCTCTACTGTTAAAATCCTAATATCTTCCTTTCCCAGCTATGCAGCTCATCGCTTCAGAGAAGTGGGTTTCTTTCCTTAATTCACTAAAGCTGCAAGGTAACACGAAGAAATTCCAACTGTTAGAAGCATTCCTCTTCCTCTATCAAAACAGGTGCCCTTTCTGCATTTATTTTGCCGTTCTTCCTCAATTCCTGGGAATGTGTGCCATTACAGAACTTAATGAGCTTTCGTTCCAATGTTTTCCTTATACCAATAAAACAAGGAGCTGGAGAATCCATTCTGGACTTGTGTCCTCGGCTACTTTCTGGAAACTGTCACTTTCAAATGCTTTTCCTTGCAAACTCCTATCCCACTCATCCCCTACCAAAGCTTTTCTGGTATCCCACTGGATCTGATGGAGTTTTGCCTTCATTCCCCATTCACCCTTCTTACAAGGAGAGTTCCTCATGTTCTTAGCCTGTTCATGCTCTTGTCTTTACCCATGGATAGTCTAGATCTGCCATGGTTTCATGTGACTATCACATGCTATTGTTTTTGCAGCATTCAAGGAGTTCAGATATTGCCATATCTAGGCAATCTTCTTATACAGGCAAAAACTATCTCTTTACAAGCTGGGCTTCAGGAACAATGTAAGAAAAAATTCTGCCTTGAACCCTATGGGATCAAGTTTTCTGGTGTGCTGACTGGACATATGTATCATGCTACCTTTTAACCCACTGAAGAAGTGACCCGACTTTCTTCGCTGAATTTTCCATTCCTTCTTCTTCAGCCTTGTCCTGTAGTGACATTCTAGGAGTCTCCTTTTTTTTCTCCATTTTCGAGGTAATAGTACTGTTATTTCAAATGTTGCTCCCTCTTTTGGTTTACAGTGGCACTCCTACAGCTATTTTGCTCATGCCCAAACTTTTTGCAGTTCTTTTTGTCATGTAGTCTGTTCATCTCTAAGCTGGATGGCGTCATCTCCTCTTACCTTCTTCTTGTCTCTCCAAAATTTTATTTATCCAATTATCATCTGCTTTATTGCACATGTGACTGAAGCACAAGTAGTCTAGTCACTGTGACATCATCTACAATTAAGACTACCTTGGCTTCTACTTCAACTTCATCATTCTTTGTTTATCACCTCTGTGCATCCTACTGCCATCCCAGGCACTTCATGTCTACCACCTCGGCCTCCAGAATTGCTCTGCCCTTTAATGCCCAGATTTTTGTGGCATATAAAGCTATGGGACGAACACCTGTTGTTTGAGCATGTGGTGAGGTGGAATGGTTAAAATTATCACCTCACAGGCACAAGGTCCAGAGTTTTCACCAAACAAATCCTCACCATAGGAAAATTAAACTGAACTTGTGAGAAAGGAATCTATGTACAGTGTGATGTTGACATAACCTGCTACACATAACATAAATAGTATGAGCAGGTACTGCAGTAAGGCCAGATGTGAGATGTAATTGTAATAAAATTGTTGAAGTCCCCAGGACCCAGCCACGTGTCACGTACACACCGTCCTGAATGCAGACACAGACGCAACAATAGCAACAATAATAAATCAATGCCAAAAGAAATATTATAATGCTAATTAAATATTAAGCAATGCTAGGCATTGAACGGCTCTTATCTTACTTGAGTGTAAGCAGTGTGTAGGAATCAATCTGCCCGGTGGTATACGCTGGCAATGCCAACGATGGGTAACCGGAAGGTGTACCCGCCAAAAGCAGCCTTTTCAAAACTGTCAATCACCCAGGAAAGTGTGGGAAATTGGGCATTTTATGCGCTTCTTTTGGGCTTTAAATACTTTATAATGATTGCGGCTCTACTGTAAACCCAGAATGACAGGTGGGAAGGCACTCAATTTTAGAGCGCAGCACTGGGGCGCAGGGTCCAGATACATGGTATGGCTCTAGTGAAACACCATGTTGAGAGACTACTGCGGGAGGCTGGTACCAGGGCTCTCAGTATAAAAGTGGAGGCCTGGGACAGTCTTGCCAGTGACCTCACCAGTACCTGGTATCCCCCAGACTGGTGAGCAGGTCAGGCATTACCATGCTGACCTGAAGTGGTGGAGGATCTTGGAGCAGTGGATCCAGAATCAAGGCAGATAGCCATTGCCCAGCACTGAGTGAAGTACTCATTCTACTACATAGATAATGATTGCTAGCTTGTGTATACTATGGATAGGTAATGACTAAATATCACTGCATTTCTCTGACAGCTGCAGAAGAGTGGGCCACCAAACCAGCAGAAGCTGTGTATACTGCTAAACTACAAAAAGGCTGTCTTGAGGCAGATTCAGTAATAATCACCATGTACTGTCATAACAAATAAATATAATAGTTCACAAAGTGTTGTATCAGTGCTAAAATACTTGTGTATGGAATGTACCCGAATAAACTAGACAACAGCGGGGCGACTGTCCATATAGGTAGTCACAAATAAAGGTGTAATGCAGCAGCAGACCAAAGTACCTTCTGGAGTGCTTGTGTACATTCTGCTTTCATATGTTGTTGTAGTGTTGCATTCTATAAATATTAATGTTGTATTAACAGTGTTGCCCACACTGTTGAATGCGAATAAAATGTGTGGAGTTCAGTATAACAATGTTGGCAGTCCCCAGAGGTCAGTCATGTTGTACAGCTAGAGGACTGAACAGAGAACATTGGGATATTTCACTAATTTCATGATAGCACGGTATGCTGTGATGTTGACTGTAATATTTTACCACACACAGCAGGGTTTGAATCAGGGTGGTAGTATATTACATGTAATCACCCCAACTGTACAGAGTTTGTGAGAATATTCAGATAGAAGCTGTATGCATAGTTAGACCCAACAGCAGCACATAACTTTGCTAGAATGTTTCAGATAATAAGCTGTAAGCACTGTAATCCCATAACCATCAACTGCTTTACAGACTGTGGCGGGAATGTTCAGATGGTAAAGCTGTATGCATAGTCACAGCCTGCCCCTAAACTGTTCTGAAATGTGTCCAGATAAAGCAATGTAGAAGCTAACTGAGTGTGAAAACTGTAAACAGAAGTTAGCAGTACTTCGGTGCAAACCGCTGGCAACAAAATAAGGAAAGCCTCTCCAAGGGATCAAACCCATGACCAGGCTACACACAAAGTGATTCGACTACTAAGCCATGCCAAGGAATCACAAATCTGATGTTTTTGAAATATAACATCAGCCCAGTTATGCAACAGTACAGAAAATTAACCATACCAACACATCTAGATGTATGTAGTGTAAACATAATATCTAAACAGATACAACATATATATATATATATATATATATATATATATATATATAGATATATATATATATATTTGTTTCTTCTTTTAGTTTTCGATTTGAAAATTACTTACAGCAGAACTCCAGTCTGCTGATGATTACAGCATGTCCACCAGTTGCTAATTGCATGCAGCTTGCTGTGTTTTACTTCAGATAACCACTGTCATGGCAAACCTGTACTATAAATTGCTGCCAGCAGTGGGCATTGTCCCTTCACCTTTACAGTATGGATGACATCCTTCCTGTGTGTGGACATCAGTGTTACAGACAGCAGGTAGCAATACATCTTACAGCAGAACCTGCAGACACAGGCCAAATACACATTTAGGTAAGGTTCCAGACCTACAGACAGCGTGGTAGTGTTGTGTGCATTGTATCTTGCTGTTCTTACAGGGTTTCTGTGTACATGGTACTTTTTCATGGAATGTTGTCTGTCTGCATAGCTCTCAACTGTGGGCCTATCCATATGAAACCAGGGGGATTGGCTGTTAGGTTTTGTCTGTGCACCACACAGGTATTGTCCCAGATATATCTGTGGCATTCTGTCTGTTGAGTGCTATCAAGACATGGCTACATCCATTTGTATTTCAATGTCTTATTCCTGCATAAGGGTATGCTGCAACAAATCCTGTAACACCAGCAATTTCCAGGGTGTGTAACAGCAATGATGTAAATATGGCCCTATATTCATGCCTCTGTCCTTCACATATATGCCAGTCTTTGTTCTGCTGTGATGCAGGAAGAGTTGTTAGGTAATGGCCTATCATTATTTACTGCTAGCATTACTACTATCATCCCAGTCATGTCATGGACTCCCACACCAACTGTTGGGCCAAGTCCGTATATATGGGGGCAACAGCTGGAGAACACACATGTGCCCTTGTACATTCCAGAGGTAAGTCTGTGTGGTACACAGTGTTCCTTGCCCTTGTACAGCCTTTTATGGGGGGTCTATGCCATTAACCTGAGCTATGACACCTTTTCAGGGGATATAACTGTTAAGATGAGGGTCATTCAGTGTGATAGTGAGATGTTAGGTTAAGCAATGTTATGTACAAGATACTGTGACATTAACACAAGTGCTACTTTTCCCCCTAGGGCTTGACTACAGGATGTAATTGGAGGTTGCTTAACTACATCTGTAATTGTTGATTATTCATTATCCTGAAGGCATATCCTGTTTTACTGTTGTACTAATTGAAGGCCTTGGCCTGGGCGGCATAGTATAGTATATATACACATTGCTTGCATCTACTGTTTTGTGTGGGCCTTGCATTCATCACTGATTACATATTTCAAACTTTATGTGGTGTAAGTACTGGCATACATTATTGTGTAGTACACGATAAAGGTTATCTGTGTATGCATACCTGTGTGTCATGTCATGTCCTTTGAATTGTGGGTGGGTATATGTTTAATGTCAGTATTCTCATTTGTGGGAATGATTGCCACACTACACATTTCACAGGTGGCAGTTAAAGGGCTTGTGGCTGAGGGATATACTTTGCACCCAGTACTTCCACACTACTTCTACATATGTATGGCTACTGATAACTTTTGTGTGTTTGTATATGTTTATGTACCTATATATATCTCATATGACTATATCTATTATACATATATATATATATATATATATATATATATATATATATATATATATATAAACATATGTATGTATCTATATATGATTATTTCTGAGTCATAAATTAATATATAAATATATATATATATATATATATATATATATATATATATATAGCTGTCTATCTGTCTACATTTACAGATATATATCTGTCCATATGTCCATGCATGTTCAGCTCATATTTTGGCCTGTTCCACATTCACTTGGCAATTGTCATGGATGATCACATCAATGAAGTCAGTAACTAGTGACGACACTTTTGTGTTTCATACTTCATTTCCTTCTACATATGTGCTCTAATACATATAACTGTGTAGCTAGCAACATTTTGAGTGTATTATAGCATTAGTTGACATATATCCCTATTTGTACCCACAGTGTGGCATACTTTGTCCAGACTTCTTGCATTAACAGGTTGTGTGGTATGATAATAATACATTTCCTGTACTACTGACTGTGCTGCATGATATGTTTGTGAAAACTTCAGTTGAAGTATGTCTTCCGTGGTGTAGTGGTAAGTCCCTTTGTGTATGGAGTGCAGGGTCCTGGGTTTGAGACGTAGAGAGGCAGTTAATTTTGTTGCTGGGCAGAACAAGGGACGTTGGCTACTGTATGATTAAGGCACTTTTAAGGAGTTGTAAGCGGGTTTGCATGGGTTTGTGTGATGGTAAGCACTGCCAACTTCTGCTTATGTTTTCTTACAGTCATTTAGCATCAAATTTCTCAACCTGTGTAGGCATAGCTTACACCCATACAGCTCCCTTTACAAACCTGCGCAAATCTGCTTACCACTGCTTAACAGTGCTTACTGCCGCTTATCCCCATGTTAATTCCTTTTAAAGAAAAGAAAAAGGGGTTGGTAGGAAAGTGGTGAAAAACGGGGCACAAAGAGGAAAGACAGTAGGAAAACAGCTAGGTATGTGCAGGAAGGGTATAGGAAAGGTCCATAGCTGCCCATTTCTTCTACAGCAACAGCTGTGCATATATACTATATTTGCAGGTACATTTGGACCCTCAAACCCCTGGGAGAGGGTTGAGGACAACATATATTCATTGTGATGCCAATTATACCAGATTACATGTGTCCAGTGGACACATGTCTTGAAATCAGACAGCTATTTATGGGGCGAGAATCTTTTGTGCGAACAGATTGCCCTCTTTTTTTTCAGTTGAGACTGGGATGTTGGGGAGGGGTAGTTGGTATATTTGGGAGGTAGATTGGGTAGGTTAACAGACAAGACACACAAGACACATACAGGGCCAGTATATGACATGTGGGGGATAAACACCTTGGATGGGGAGGGGTGTTTGGGAGTCGCAAGCCCATGAGCCCCCAACTGGAAACAGTGGGACTGAGGTCCCCACCCATGGGCAGTCACCATTGCACCTTCACAGCCCTGAAGATAGCTGTGCTGGAGTCTGTGTAGGAGGGGCAGGCTCACCCTCTAATAGTGCCACTCGGCCCTCAAGCTGGTGTAGCCATTCTTGATACTCCAGATCAAGCTCCTTATGCACCACGGCCCAGACCTGTTGACGGGTGACAGGTTCCCCTCCATGCCCACTCCGGGGGGGGGGCAAGCCCCATCCCCTGCCACGGTCCCACCTAAAGGTGGTGCAGGGCCCACAGAGGAGGTCCCAGGCTGGGCCCCAGTGCCATAGCCAGCTGAGGTGGGACAGGTGGGTCTGCTGGGACCAGCCTTCCCATATGAGCTGTGTTTTCACAGGTTTATGACAGTTATAAGTTAGTAACAGTCAACAGCATTCAGGATCGGTTATAACAGCATGCATAGGTATTCCCATTAACCCAACACACCAGATTTAACACAGTTGCAGAGCAAGCAGTACACATGCATATATGGAACAACAGTGGCCATTACACGGAGCATGCAGGTTTCATTGATGGCAACAGGCCACCAATACAGGTGTATTTTCACATGGCACATGCATAGTATCAAATGTGAATATTTATAAACCATTAGGACATATGTCCCAACAAAAGTTTAGAGTATTGCGTACCAGTTGAGGAGTGTCATTGGGTTAGTATATACATATGGTAGGGGTGAGAGAGAGAGTTCAATTAACAACTAATATAGCCTTGTAGTTTTCACAACATTCTTAGTCACTGCAGTGGTCTTTCCCTTACATGTATTATTACACTACACAATGGCCTTATATCGTACACTGGTATGTTTATAAATTATTATATACATGACCTGTGTCTTACATACAGGCATGACAGGCTGCAGGTGTTAATGCAACATATGTTGAGAATTGCTGTCATACACTTTGGGTGAGGTGCTAGAATGACAGGTTTGTTTCCATATACATTCTCTGACTATGTACATGTTTGACTATCAGTTATATGTCATTGACAGCTGCCCACATTTATTGGATCATCACACTGGATTTTCAGGGGAACAGGGTACCAAGCTGGTGATATGGGCCATTTATCTGGACATGCTAGACAGACTGGAACAATTGTGGGGTAGGAATATGCATACAACTTACAATACGAACATTCTAGCAAATTCTGTACTGTTGTTGGGTGTAATTATGCATACAGCTTTCTATCTGAACATTGTATCAAAAGCTCTACCATTGTGGGGCATGATTATGCATACAACTTAGTAGCACTCCCAGGGTTCAAACCCCTGCTGTGTGTGACAAAATATTAAAGCTAACATCACAGTACACAGTGCTATAAGGGATTTGATGTAAAGCTTTCAACTGTTTTCTAAGTTTCCCTAACTTATACAATATGACTGACCTATTGGCACTTCCAGCATTGTTATGGAGGACTTCATGCCCATTTTATCTGCATACCACAGTGTGGGTGACACTGCTTAAGATACAACAGTACTATTTATAGTATGGAACAGATCACCAATATATGAGAGAAGAGTATACAGAAGCACTCCATGGGTTATACCTTTATTCACAGCCTATTACACATTTATTTCTACTGGTACAACACTTTCTAAGGCTCTTATATTTATTTGTTATGACAGTACATGCAGACTGATTACTAACCTGCCTTGCAATACAGCCTTTGCAGCCTAACATCATGGGCTTGCTTGTTCACAGCCTGCTCATCTGCAGCTGTCAGAGAAATGCAGTGATATTTAGCCATACCTATCCATAGTATACACAAGCTAGGCAATTATTTACTACTTAGTAGAATAAGTACTTTCTCAGTACTGGGGCACTGGGCATCTGCCGAGACTCCTGGATCCACTGTTCCAGTACATCCCCCCTCCACCACTTCAGATCAGCATGGTGGTGCCTGCCCTGCTCACCAGTCCAGGGATACTCATGGCACTGGTGAGGTCACAAACGAGCCTGTCCCAGGCCTCCATTTATACTGTGAGTCCTGGTACTGGCCCTGCAGTAGTCCCTGATCATGGTGTTTTACATGGAGCCATACCATGATTTTTGACTTCTGGATGCCCCAGGGCTGTGCTCTAAATCAGTGCCTTCACCCACACCAGCCATTCTGCCTGCAGTAGGAAGCTACAACCAGTTATGGGAAGTATTCCCACATGTGGGGCTTAAATACAGCCATTTTCCTGCACTTCCCCGTGATTGGCCAGTTTTGAGAAGGCTAAGCTATGGTCACACCTGCTTACATAAGGTCGGCACTGCTTAAAGACATATACCACTAGGCAGATTGAATTGACTCCCCTACAAATTGCTTACACTTACTAGCAGGCTGTGCTATAGTTAGCATTGTTTAATAATTCATTAGCACTATATTTTCCATTTGGCAATGATTTATTCTTCATTACAGGTTATATATGTGTCTGGTATCCATGATTCATGTGTACATACACTGTATGGGGACCTGGAGACTTCTACACTTTATTACAATAACAACTCAAATCTATGCTTACTGCAGTACTCCAGTTCACATATTTATGTTCTGTAGCAGGTTATACAACATAACACTGTACATAGATTCAGTTCACATGTTTGGTTTGATTTTCCTGTGGTGAGGATTAGTTTGCTGATACCTCAGTCATATCTATTGCTATGATGGCTTAGTGGTTAACTACTGTGACTATAATGAGCAGGATCCTGAGTTTGAGCCTTGTAGAGGCAGTTTATTATTTTGCTAGGCTAAACAAGGACCGTTGGATACAGTGTGATTAAGGTACATTTGAGCAGTTGTAAGTGGGTTTGCATGGGGGTAAGCACTGCCTACACAGGTTAAGCAATTTAAAATCTTACTGGGTGTAGGACACTGTAACTGGAAAGTAGCAGTGCTTACCTCCATGCAAACCCGCACACACGGCCTTAAACTAAACTTACTAGTGCTGACATATGTTTACTACTGCTTCTTGCTGCTTAACCTAACTACTGCTTTATGCATAATGATACTGATACCTCACATGTGCATTTCCTGCAGTACTCCAGGTCATATATGTATACATCTATATATATATGTATATATATATATATATATATATATATATATATATATATATATATATATATATCTATATGTTCTTTCGTGGCAGCAGTACTCCAGTTCATATATATATATATATGTCATTCCATGGGTTATGCAACATACATATTACGCATAACCTGCTTTGCCATGGGAAATGGTATGTCTCAGTTATCCTCCTCCTTTCTCACTTACATCCATGGGGTGGTCCCATTATAATGGGTCCGTCCAACCCCGGCACCCCTCGGCCATAATGTCTTGCCCATCATTCCCTCCTCCCCCTCCCTTCTCCACATCAATCATCCTTCCTACAGGTTCCATCTGAATCTCACCACACCACTACACATTGCCCACTCTCACTTCTTGGGACCCATCATGTAAGTTGTCTCACCCCATGGATGTTCAGGGTTCACCACATTCAGTCCGTGAACATACATATCCTTCTTTGCTTACCTATAAGGCATGGTATGTTACCCGAGGACTCTTTTGAGCAGAATTTTGGGAATTAGTCGCTAGGAATGAACATGCGTTTGTTTAAGATTAGACTTTGCAGGTTGACACTGTTTCTCCCACTGGTAGTATCTTGCCAGTAGTCTGGGTAACAGTGCTGTGCAATGCTTAACGGTACTTAATATTCGATTTGCATGATATTTGCCTTTTGGCATTGATGTCTTCTTCATTACATGTTATATATGTGTCTTGTATCCTTGATTCATGTGTATGTACGCTGTATGGGGTCCTGGGGAGTTCAACACTGTATTGCAATAACACATCACATTTGGCCTTACTACAGTACTCCAATTCACATATTATTGTTCTGTGGCAGGTTATACAACATCACACTGTACATAGGTTCATTTCACATGTTCAGTTTGATTTTCCTATGGTGGGGATTTGTTTGTTGACACCTCACTCATGCATTGTTATGATGGCTTTGTGGTTAACTGCTGTGACTGTAGTGTAGACGGTCCTGGGTTTGAACCTTGCAGAGGTTGTTTATTTTGTTGCTGGGCAGTACACGTGCTGTTGGGTACAGAGTGATTAAGGCACTTTAAAGCAGTTGTAAGCAGGTTTGTGTGGGTTTGCACAGAGGTAAGCACTGCTAACCTCTGTTTACAGTTTCTTACACTCAGTTAGCTTCTACATTGCTTAGTCTGTGTGGGCAATGCTTACCCCCATGCAAACACACATAAACACGCTTACTACTGCTTATATATGCTTATTACTGCTTATTTGTGCTTAAACTTGCTTATTAGTGCCTTATTCATTATGACAGTTCACATGCAGTACTCCAGGTCATATTTAAATTTTATTATGTAGGTTATACAGCAAAAAGATGTTAAATATGTTCACATACAGATTTTACATGGAAAATGATATGTATGGCAGTGGAACTCGCACCGGGAATGCCTGCTCAGTAGGTGGATGCTCTAACCACTACACTATTGCTGTGCTGCTTCATATATGTTCCTTGTTATCCTCTTCAGCCTTTTCAGCTGCTTTACCCGTAGCTAAGTGATGGGCAAACCCGCGCACCTACGGTTAGCTGTACTCGGGGTTTTAAAAAAAAATTACTATTAGGGTTTCTTCATTTTATTTAAGTGTACTGTTGCTGTTGAACATGTGGGGACTGTTGGGGATATGCAGACACTTATGAGTGGTCTCGATCTTTATTTACACATTCTTCTGTTCTACTTTGCAAGAGCGTGTTTATTCTGAGAGCTCTGCTCTCAGGCACGCCCCCTTCACTTGTCCATGCTCCGTGTAGCATTAGGAGTTCAGGCAGCGCTCCTTCATTAATATGCATGGCGTGCTGCCATCCTCCTCTTAAGCTACCGCTTCCATGCAGGACTAGTTTAGTCCTGCATGGAAGATTAGTAAATCTGGGGGAATATGTTAACAGAGTAGCTATTTACTCCCTTTTTCCCCCTTTTTTTGGTCATCATATTATTTTTTTGGTCATTATATTATTATTTGTTTTTGGTTATCATATTATTGTTTGGCCATTACTTTATTTATTTTGTGACTATACACCATTGTTTAGTTATAACCTTTTTATGATAGATTATATAGGTTTCTGCATATATGTTAAATCTGTTTGCGGTTGCTTTAATGTTTTCTTAGTTTAACAACAATTTTCTTAGTTCAACAACAATTTTTAATGAACTATATTTTAATGTATTATTTGTAATTGTATGTGTTATTTGGGACCTTATTTAGTGTTTCTCTTTTAATCTTTAATTAATTTAATCATATAATTAGATTTAATTGTGTGTATATATATATATATATATATATATATATATATATATATATATATATTAATGGATTACTGGGTTACCTTGTCTGATGAAGTTTTACTCACTGAAGACAAAAGCGCTTACTTTACTGTTTGGAGTTATTAAACTGTTTTTGTGGAACATTTTTGCAGCCAGAGGCCGTTATTTTACTTTATTTAAGTGGTTCAAGTTTCACCATTCAATCAGGAGCAAGCCTAGATCTTGCGAAATTCTACAGCTTCTATATGTCTTTGTTGTAGATTTCCACATACAGTCATAGATCATTTTCTGAGTTTTATCAGGTAATATAGATTTAGGTAATGGAAAAGGATTGCTTTGCCTAAATAGTCTGCAAATATCTTTACCTGCTATAATATCTGCAGATGCTTCCTTACAAGTTGGGTATTGCTTTTCACTTCTACCTTAGATTTTCATATTTGTTGATTTATCATTTGTTGACTAGGAAAGTCAGACTAAGACAGAGCCTATTTTTGATGGAGTTCTGGGGAGAAACACTCCACACACATCTTTATAATGTGAGATTAAACCAGAGTACCCAGAGGAAACCCACATGAATGCAGGGAGAACATGCAGACTCTGCTCAGAAGGCACCCCAGCCAAGAATCAAACCATAAAACCTCTTGGTGCCCATTTAAATCTATTGACCTCTGGGTTATGGTCCCAGCATACTTCTGTTGTGGCCCTTTGCTGTTCTATATGTATAAATCTATATCTACAGATATGAATATTCTCTAGTGTACACATCTCAAATGCGTCCTACTGTCCAATGGATTCAGGTGATGAAACCTCATTATCCCTGACTCCTCTGTTGAGGAAATCTCCTCTGATGAAACATCACAAAAATGGTGCATCACTTTGAATGGGAATCTGGGCAAGTTTCTGATGAGCAGAAGCGGTATTATAATTTACTGGTGTTAGGAACTCCATGGCCAGACCTGTTCCTATAGTTTGGGAAGTCTTTCTAGATGCATTTGCATCCACATGTGGTTCTCTTTATCCCCAGCTCTTGGTCCCTAAGCAGCCTGATAAGTTTTACAATGCCCCAGATGATCTGAAATTCCTATTTAAAAATCATTTGGTGGATGCTTCTTTATTTTCTGTATCCACTTACAAGCCTTTCAAACTTTTACTTTCTACTAATGTTTTACCTTTAGACAGACACATTAGGGCCATGGACAAACATTGAAAGAAGGTTTAAGCTTCTGCCACTGTGTTCTTCATGGCAATAAATTATCAAAATGACAAACATCAGTTATCTATTTTTGGTGAATTAAACATAACTCTGACTAACCCTGAGATTTCTGAAACTAAACAGCAGGCTTTTCTATGGTGGATTAGTTTACTCAGGTGGCCAGACATACCATTAAATGTAGTTATAATGCCGTGGAAGATTCTGCCAGGATGATTGTTACTGGATCTGTCATCAGGAGATTTGCCCAAGTTTATCCCCAGTCTCTGTCTAAGGATATCAAAGCTAAATTATTAGATCCGTCTCTTAAAATGGTTGTCAATTTAGTCCTGCTTCTGCACACTTATATAAATCTTTGCATGAGAAAAGTAAAATTATGCAAGATTTTAAGCAAATCTTTCCTAATGCAGTACCAAGGTATCAAATGAACTATGCAGCTAAGCCCATTTTCTTCGCTTGTAGACACATTACATCTACTTTGAAAGATGCATAAGAAAAGATTTAATGGCAAACTAACATGAAATTTTAAATGTGGGAAACCTTTCTTTCCAGACAAATCAGTCTATTTTCTCACTCCACTTATCCTTCTCTCCTCTGTTAAGAATCCTAATATCTTCCTTTCCAGCTATGCAGCTCATCACTTCAGAGAAGTGGGTTCTTTCCTTCATTCACCAAAGCTGCAGAATGACTTGGAAGAAAATTCCAACTGTTAGAAGCATTCCTCTTCCTCTATCAAAACAGGTGCCCTTTCTGCATTTATTTTGCACGTTCTTTTCCTCCAAGATTCCATAGAATGTGTGCCATTACAGAACTTAGTAAGGCTTTCATTCCAATGTTTTCCTTATACCAATAAAACAAAGAGACTGGAGATCCATTCTGGACTTGTGTCACCTCATTACCTTTCTGAAGCTATCACTTTCAAAATGCTTTCCTTGCAAACTCCTATCCCACTCATCCTACCCAAAGCTTTTCTGGTATCCCTGGATCTGATGGAGGTTTTACCTTCACATTCCCATTCACCCTTCTTACAGGAAGTTCCTCATGTTCTTAGCCTGTTCATGCTCTTGTCTTTACCCATGGATAGTCTAGATCTGCCATGGTTTTCAATATGACTATCACATGCTATTGTTTTTTGCAGCATTCAAGGAATTCAGATATTGCCATATCTAGGCCATCTTCTTATACAGGCAAAAACTATCTCTTTGCAGAAGCTGGGCTTCAGGAACAATGTAAGAAAAAAATTCTGCCTTGAACCCTATGCAGGATCAAGTTTTTCTGGTGTGCTGACTGGACATATGTATCATGCTACCTTTTAACCCACTGAAGAAAGTGTTGACTTTCTTCATGAATTTCCATTCCCTTCTTCTTCAACCTTGTCCTGTAAGTGACATTCTAAGGTCTCCTTTTTTTCTCCATTTTTCCGGGAGGTAGTAGTACTGTTATTTCAAATGTTGCTCCCTCTTTTAGTTTACAGTGGCACTCCTACCTTCTTTAACAACCATGCCCAAACTTTTGCAGTTCTTTTGTCATGTAGTCTGTTCATCTCTAAGCTGGATGGCGTCATCTCCTCTTGCCTTCTTCTTGTCTCTCCAAAATTTTATTTATCCAATTATCATCTGCTTTATTGCACATGTGACTGAAGCACAGTAGTCTAGTCACTGTGACATCATCTGCAATTAGGGCTACCTTAGCTTCTACTTCAACTTCATCATTTCTTTGTTTATCACACTCTGTGCATCCTACTGCCCATCCCAGGCACTTCATGTCTACCACCTCAGCCTCCCAGAGGTGCTCTGCCTTTAATGCCCAGATTTTTGTGGCATATAAAGCTATGGGACAGACACCTGTTTTGAGCATGGTGGTGGAATGGTTAAAATTATCACCTCACAGGCACAAGGTCCAGAGTTTCAACAAACAAATCCTCACCATAGGAAAATTAAACTGAACTTGTGAAAGGAATCTATGTACAGTGTGATGTTGTATAACCTGCTACATAACATAAATATGTGAACTGGAGTACTGCAGTAAGGCCAGATGTGAGATGTAATTGTAATAAAGTGTTGAAGTCCCCAGGACCCCATACAGTGTACGTACACATAAATCACAGATACCAGACACAGACATAACATGTAACAAATAATAAATCAATGCCAAAAGGAAAATATAATGCTAATTAAATATTAAGCAATGCTAAGCATTGAACAGCTCATCTTACTTGGTGTAAGCAATGTGTAGGAATCAATCTGCCCAGTGGTATACCCCTTTAAGCAATGCCAACATTAGGTAAGCAGGTGTACCCATAGCTTAGCCTTTTCAAAACTGTCCAATCACAGGAAAGTGTGGGAAATTGGGCATTTGTAAACTGCACAGGCACAAATACTTCCCATAACTGATTGCAGCTCCCTACTGTAGGCAGAATGGCTGGAGTTGGGGAAGGCACTCAATTTAGAGCGCAGCACTGGGGCACCCAGGAGTCCAGATACATGGTATGGCTCCTGGTAAAACACCATGAGCAGAGACTACTGCAGGGCTAGTACCAGGGCTCTCAGTATAAAGTGGAGGCCTGGGACAGTCTTGCCCGTGACCTCACCAGTACCACTGGTATCCCCCAGACTGGTGAGCAGGTCAGGCATTACCATGCTGACCTGAAGTGGTGGAGGGGGATCTCTTGGAGCAGTGGATCCAAGAATCAAGGCAGATGGCCATTGCCCCAGCACTGAGTAAGTACTCATTCTACTACATAGATAATGATTGCCTAGCTTGTGTATACTATGGATAGGTAATGACTAAATATCACTGCATTTCTCTGACAGCTGCAGAAGAGTGGGCTGCAAACCAGCAAGCCCATACTGCTAGGCTGCAAAGGCTGCAATGCGAGGCAGGTTAGTAATAATCCTGCATGTACTGTCATAACAAATAAATATAATAGTTCTAGAAAGTGTTGTATCAGTGTAAAAATGTATTGTGTATGGAATGTACCGAATAAACTAGACAATATGGCAGGACGACTGTCATATAGGTAGTCTGGAAATAAAGGTGTAATACCTTGTGAATAAAAGTATAACCCCTGGAGTGCTTGTGTACATTCTGCTTTCATATGTTGTTGTAGTGTTGCATTCTATAAATAGTAATGTTGTATTAAGCAGTGTTGCCCACACTGTTGAATGCAGATAAAATGTGTAGGAAGTTCAGTATAACAATGTTGGCAGTCCCAAGAGGTCAGTCATATTGTACAACTGAAGGAGACCTAGACAGAGAACATTGGAATGTTTCACACTAATTTCATGATAGCACAGTATACTGTGATGTTGACTGTAATATTTTTACCACACACAGCAGGGGTTTGAATCCAGGGAGTGGTAGTATATTGTATGCATAATCATACCCCACAACTGTACAGAGTTTGTGAGAATATTCAGATAGAAAGCTGTATGCATAATTAGACCCAACAACAGCACATAACTTGCTAGAATGTTCAGATAATAAGCTGTAAGCATAATCATAACCATCAACTGTACAGACTGTGGCAGAATGTTCAGATAGTAAGCTGTATGCATAGTCATACCCCTAAACTGTTCTGATATGTCCAGATAAAGCAATGTAGAAGCTAACTGAGTGTAAGAAACTGTAAACAGAAGTTAGCAGTGCTTACCTCGGTGCAAACCCGCACAACAAAATAAAGAGCCTCTCCAAGGATCAAACCCATGACCAGGCACACTACACACAAAGTGATTCATTACTAAGCCATGCCAGATACACACAAATCTGATGTTTTTAGAAATATAACATCCAGCCCAGTTATGCAACAGTACAGAGAATGTATACCAACATCTAGATGTATGTGTGAGTGTAAATATATTAATATCTAAACAGATACAACATATATATATATATATATATATATATATATATATATATAGATATATATATATATATTTGTTCTTCTTTTGGTTTTTCCCGGTTAGGGGTCGCCACAGCAGAACTCCAGTCTGCTAATGATTGGCAGTAGATTTTTATGGTGCCGAGGTGCCAGCTCGACACCCAACCTTCAACAAAGGCACGCCCATTTCACGCATGTCTTTTGAATGCCACTCGACCACTGGGAGGACATGCAGACTCCACACAGAAGGTGCTCCAGTGTATATATATATATATATATATATATATATATATATATATATATATATATATATATATATATATATATATACATATATAAATATTCAGAAATATGTACTATATATAAATATATATGAACATATATAGATGCAAATGCCAACATCTACACATATATATGTCAACACCTATATGTCCACATATACACAGCAAGTTACATATATGTACGCAGATATATATCTCCGTAGGTATATACAGACATAGTTATAAATATGTAAGCAAATATATATATATATATATATATATATATACCTATATAGGTATATATGGCCATACATCTGTAGATAGCAATGGTAGATTAACAGAAACATATATGTCCACATGCACCCGTTAATGGGGTGAGAGGCCCCAAACAATATACGTCCTGTACAAATTGCTTTACCCGCCCACAGCCAAACACACCCACTCTGCAATACACTACCAAGTTTATTTTATTTTATTTGTTTTATTTAAATAGGAATTTAAATTATTTTTCATTTATTTTTTATTTTTTTCTATATTTCATTCCCCTCTCCCCCACCCACTAGGTGGGCCGACCAGTACAGACCCATCCAGCCCAGCCTCTCCTCGAGCCATATATTCTTTACCCACAGTTCTGCCACCCCCCCCCCTGCTGCACACATGCAGCCACCATCTCTTCCCTGGTTACCGGCCCGTAGCTACCACATCACCATACTTTGCCCACCCTCCATTCCTCCTCCCCTCGGGACTCATCTTATACGTAGTCCAGAACCAAGTATCTTCGGTCTTCCACACTCTGTAGTCCATGCACATATGAACACAGCCATGCTTATCTTTGGAGACATGGTGTTACCACAAAGAAAGTCATCCAATGTTTATGTCATCCCGCATGGGACGAATGTTTTCCTGGTAATAATAATAGACTTCACGTGTGACTTTGTTTACACCAATAGTTTTATTTATAGGTATTGCAAAGCATACGTGGTACACAAGGTTACCTGGTATGCACAAGAAACCTAACAGGAACGTCTAATTCAGGTATATGGGAAACACACAACCCTGGTATACACACGGCACTACAGGTTCCCCTCCTGATAGCTAAATTATTGTCTAATAAAGATGCATTGCTTTAGTCTGTATCCAATGACCTGTGTTCTGCCCAGCAACAAAATAAACAATCTCTGCCAGGCTCAAACCCAGGACCCTGTATACCACTCATAAAGTGATTTATCACTAAGCTATGCCAGATTTACATAAAGCTGATGTTTTTCAGAAACATATCATCCAGCCCAGTCATGCAACAGTACAGAGAATGTATACCAACATCTAGATGTATGTGTGTGTGTGTGTGTGTGTGTGTGTGTGTGTGTGTGTGTGTGTGTGTGTGTAAATATATTAATATCTAAACAGATACAACATATCTATATATATGTATATATATATATATATATATATATATATATATATATATATATCTATTTAGAAATATTTACATATATACATAGAAATATATGTATATATATATATATATATATATATATATATATATATATATATATATAAACTTATATACATGCAAATGCCTACATTGACACACATGCATATACGGACATGGTCATATATATGTAAGCAGATATATATATCTATATAGGTATATGTGGCCATGCATCTGTAGATAGCAATGGTAGATTAACAAAAACAAATATGTCCACATGCACCGTTAATGGGGTTGAGAGGACCCAAACAATATACGTCTTATACGAATAGGCATAACCCCCCCCACAGCCAAACATGTCTGCCCTGCAATACACTACCAAGTGTTGCAGATCCCATAACCAGGACCTGACATGACATGGGCACAAGATGTTAACAGTACTACATCCCACCTGTATGATGCCAGGCTGTATTGGTAGCATATCATGCAGTACAGTCTGGCTACCATAAGACATGTAAAATGTGGAAGCTATCACCTTCCCCAGGATACATGTGCACAGACACATATATGCAGATACAGATATATATATATATATATATATATATATATATATATATATATATATATATACATATATACGTGACTGCACATACACTCGCAGAGATATGGATAGTAAGATACATATGTAGAAGGTGCACAAAATATGGAACAGCCACTATGCCTGCAGTTCACACATGAACAAATGGACACTGTATGGGCCACCCATACAAATGACAATCCTCACCTGCAACATATACCCACAGAGGGGTCATAGGAAAAAACACCACACACAGGTTTGCAGAAATGGAAAACCTTTATTTGTGTACTATTACAGTTCTATATACTATTGCTACTGTAATTGGGATTGTCTTCACAGACATGGTGTGTGTGGGAGGTCACATCTTCTTTCCACATGTGTGCCATTGCCTACTGACAGACATCCTAAGGACATCATAGTAAAGTACCGCTGCTAGCATGCACTGCCCCTGTTGACTGCAGCAGAGATATTAGCCAATATGTGTGGACATTCTGACACACTCGGTACAGTACAGAGGTATACATATGACCCCTTAGTACAAAACATGTGTACCATGCCTGACAATATGGATGTTAACAGCCATGTAGATGGGTATAACACATAACGACTGGTATACATATGACACCATAGATTATGCATTCACACACCCCTGTCTGACCTGACATGTAATAACGGCTGGTACAGGGGTGCCATGGCCACATACTACCCACTAGATATTGACATACAACTGTACAGCATCCCACTGCTCTGTCTGACATACATGACTGTTAAGGGAGGCCCAGCAGCAGTACATCTGGCAAGTATCTGCACATGACATCTCACTGGGTAAGTACACTAAGCTGCTAGGCATGTAACAATGCACTGTGCAGGCTACAGGCAGACTGGTCAACATCGGCCTACATCTCCTATGGGGGAATGCACATGTACCTGCATATATAGCAGGCTGTACAGGCACGTCACAGCACAGGGTAAGATACACCTGTGTGAAAGTGCTAAACCACAAACAATGAGAACACAGCCACAGCCACATATGGCAAGCTAACATAATATTACAGTATATGGACTATCTGTTCTACATCATCCTCATATGTGCCACTCACACACTAACCCTACATATACTGGGCCGCTACACAGTTTGGTGTGATGGCTGACTATGGTATGGGACATGTGTGTGTATGTCCCTATAAACATGTAAACCAATATGGTAACATACACTGGAACAGCATGTAACATCATATAGGAAGGGACCTAGGACGATAACTACCACAGTCTGTGCACAGTCCAAGGTACATATTAACAATACACACACTGTCGACATTCACCATACGTACACGACCTCAGTACTGTACAAACAACCACAGTATGTCCAAGTTATGTCATCAAATATAACCCCTACTGTACTTAACATGTGTAGCAGTCTGATATCTCACTGGCTTGTTGTCAGATATGATGACACTAATTATGGTGTACAGCACATATGGACCTCTTAATGCATGATATATGTACAAATGTTGACTAAGTTGTGGCTGGAAGCACATACACAGGGCCATTATTGACATGTTGCTGTGATAACATCATATATTTTTTGTTGTAACAGGGTTTGTTGCAACATATGTCCTTTGAGGGATATGAAGTCAGTAACTGTCATGGCTTTCACCATCTACAGACTACAGTCCTCACACTACCATCTGCAGTTCACAGATACATGTTCTGTGGGTAAAACATGACACCAAAGCCACCACATACTGCCCAGTCTGCAGATGACACTACAGATAGGGAGTCCTCATAAACATACAACTGACATGGCAGGTATTAATACTTGTAGGGCAGCCATATCCACACATGACCAGTTAAACCAACATTACCCCAAATGCAGTATAGCAGCACTTACAGTCTGTAGTCAGGTCAGGCACATCCCCCTCCTGTGTGTTGGCCTGTTTACACAGTGTATGTTGTCAGAGGTAAATCCTCACTCCATCTGAGTTGCTGTTTGCCAAACAACGATTTCCTGCTCACAGTGAATGAAAAGGACCAACATAAACATGATGTTCCTAGATATTAGAGTGTGTTTCCATGCAATTGGCTATGGGAATGTTATCACAGCTGTTCCACATGCAATCATCTAGGGGAGGGCTGCAATTCATGCAGAGGCCATCAGCTGATCATGAGCATTACCTAAAATACACATGCTGCTGCCTAAGAAAAGCAGGTATAAGTCTCCACATCCACTAGCGAGGGAGTGAGCGAGGCAGAGACAAGTCATGGAGAGGTGGGAGAGTAGAACCTAAGCATGTTTGTGTCACACACCTACCAGCACAGGGTATTAAACCCCTGATGATTATGTAGTGGTAGCACAGTCCTACACAGTTGCTGGATGCGCCACATCGGTTACCTATTATAGAGTCTGCAGAACATGTATGTGATGGTGAGTGACATCTGCTACAGGGATGTGGTAGCTATACAGTAGGTCATGTACACTAGCCTGTCCACTTGAGCAGGTGCCAGTGTCAACACAGCCACACTCTCACAGGATGCACACATACTTACACACTTGCTAGAGCCAGGGATACAGCTCATCACTAGTGAGATTGCCACAACACATTACTGTGGAGGTAACAGATGCACCACACGGGTCATACAGAAGTTATATGGGCAAAGGGAATGGGGAGGTGTCTGACATCAGACAGCATGCTTCAGTATGCCACTGGAGGTTGTAGTGAGTATGGATGTGATCATAGGCATCATACAACACACACACAAGTACACAGGGTGCCAGTACTGACATGCATGAGTGCATTTCTGCATGGGTATGTGGTGGCCGACTGTGCCAGCTGGCTATGCAAGGCTAGGTGATGGGTATACCTTGGCATTAGGCCACATGAAAGTGGTCTGCATTGTGGCTCAGGCCTGTGGTTTCTGCATTTGCCCACACAGGCGGGTATTGTATCCACCATCCAGTCACCTGGGTGGCTATTGCATGTGGCCAAAGCTGTGCATCGCCTGCCATGTATGTGTTCCCTAGTCCATGACATGGATGGTGTCTGGGATGTGCACACCTCCCACATGCATGTACAGTGACACGTGGAACTGTAGCTGGGGTGTTGGACCCATGTTGTGTACACAGATTATCATCAGATATTCCAGTCATGGCCACCTGTGGCAGGAACTAGTAACGGACAGCAGGTTAACCCTGCACCTTCAATGATAGCATGCTAATAACATTCCCTGGCGTCAGTGGCATCTGTCAATACAGGGCATGTTTTCAGGCATAGTATGTCCTTTGTGGGTCACGTGATGGCACCACAGGTTGCTGGTGTCCAGTGGGGAACATGGGGAAGGTGCACTGTCTGCATGTATGTGCCTATTGGACAGATGGACAGGGTACCATGTCCTCAGTAGGCCATTGCAGTCACTCCATATTTACTATCAGTCGCCAATATGCAGTGTTCTACACACATAGTGGCTGTTGCCTCGGCATGTGTGTGTGTATGTGACATGGGTTGAGAGTGTGCTCTGGGTAATACTGGGTTGCTAACTGTGATTGCCTGGCCTTGATGTCACATGTATGGGTATGAATTTGCATCCCACCCTCTCAGCTATTTCACATCTGTTATCCCTGTACAGTGGACATTGTGATATATGACCACCATAAAAGACATTTGCAAAACCCACCCCACATTGGGCCCAGGTGTTACACACTCACACCCATCTCCACACAGGATATAAGTTACAATCACCCACACCTGTCATGTCTGGGAGTTGAACGCCTACCTAATTAGTGTATTTCACTACACAGTTATAGTACGCACCATGGAGATTACTGGAGTACTCCTTTCCCAAAGGTGTATTTCACATTGGATAACATCAGCAGGACTGCCAAAGTAGGCCATTGGAAATGTAATGAGTCTGACTAGCCTAAAATACATTGCCCCCTACACAGACATTGAAACACACACAACCAACATGCGTGGTTATAGAACCCCTAACAGGAGTCTATATTATACTACAGTAGTACACAGTTATTGCACACATTACAGAGATTACTGGGTTGCATCTTTCCCAGAGGTATATTTCTAGATGGATGACATCATCAGCCTTGCCAAAGATGAGCATTTGAACTGTAGGGAGTGTGACTACCCTAAAAAGCATTACGCTCTACACAGACACACACTTGCCATGTCTGGGAACCAAACTCTTACTTAACTATTTCATCCCACTACAGCAGTACACAGTTATGGGATGCACCACAGAGGTTACTGGGATGCAACCTTTCCAGGGATGCATTTCTAGGTGGATGAAATCAGCAGCCTTACCAGAGTAGAGCATTTCAATTGTAGGGATAGTGACCACTCTAAAAAGCATTGCGCTCTACATAGGCAGACTCAGACAGACACACACACACACACACACACACACACACACACACACACACACACTTGCCAAGGCTGGGGATAGAACTCTTACCTAGCTAATTTTTCACACTACAGTAGTATGCAGTTATGGGACGTGCAACAGTGATTACCGGGATATAACTCTCCAAAACGTGTATTTCACAGTAGATGACCTCAGCAGGCTTGTCATACTGGGGTTATGGGGAGGGCAGTGTGTGTGCATGGGCCATAACCCATTCATCTAGAGGATGACATGCCACATGCAGGCACAAACTGGGTCATATTCCACAGGTACATGTATACAGCTGCTAGATGACTACTTCCTTGAACAGTCATGTTGCACAGCTGGCACGTGCACCACTGTAATGCTGACAGATACCAGTGTCTAGTATCTGCAGTGTGTGACAGCAGACCCCCGTGTGGTTGTGGCCCTTTGGCTGTGTGGTGGGTGGGAGAGCCCTGGATGGCTCCTTGTCACAGTCACCCTCTTCCACACATCTATGTATGTCTACCTTTGGCTTATTATAGTGTGTTGTCCTTACATATACACCTGTATTCCTATCCACTGTGTGTGCAAAGCATGTGTGGTGCATACTGAGGAGTGTCTGCACTAACATCTGCAGCTGCCAGATATGTCTGGTCCACTGGTGTTTGCAGACATGGCTTTCATGTGTTTAAGTGTGTGAGCATGCCCAGTATGACCTTTCAGTATGTTGTTGACTGACATTGCCTTCATTACTCTAAGTGTGTGGGCATGCCCAGTATGCCCATCTGTATTGAATGTGTGGATCAAGTCCAGGTAGTTTGCACTGCAGTGCTGTCCTTTGTGTTGTACACCTACAGGTAGCATGCTGTCTCTGCAGGATATCCGTCGATCATTTGGCATGGACTGTTATGACATTTCTGCATAGGATGGGGGGCACACCTGATTATTTCTACATTTCTACACAGGATTGTGGGGGGGCACACCTGACTGTTTCCATATTTCTACATAGGATGGGGGCACACCTGCTTTTTCTATATTTCTACACAGGATTGGGGGGCACACCTGACTGTTACTATGTTTCTACATAGGATGGGGGGGCACACCTGACTATTTCTACATTTCTACACAGGAATGGGGGCACACCTGACTGTTTCTATGTTTCTACATAGCATGGGGGGGGCACACCTGACTATTTCTACATTTCTACACAGGATTGGGGGGCACACCTGCACACCTGACTGTTACTATGTTTCTACGTGGGATGGGGTCACACCTGGCTATTTTTACATTTCTACACAGGATTGTGGGGGGGCACATCTGACTGTCGCTACATTTCTACGTCTGATGGGGAGCACACCTGACACTTGCACACATTTTCTAGGACTGTACTGGTATGTCGGGTACTCCATTTCAGTCTGTAATCTTACCTATCGTGCTGGCTAGAGGCATACCAGTGTACTACAGATCTTAGCTTTTACTTACTGACATATTAGTTTTTGACTTCCTATCCTTCAGAACTGATAGCTCACTGCCTGACCTGCTGTAGTCTGTCTGTGTAGGCCTGGGGGGAGGTTACCCATAGGCCTCATTCAGAGGCCATAGCACAGCCTTTGTGTTTGTCTACACCTGTCCTGCTGGCTGTGACTGTTGTTGAGTATGTGACCCCCCCCCGACTGGCATGTGTGAGTTACTTACCTTGTGGGTGTCCCAGTACTGAGGGTGGTGCTGCAGGGCTGCCTATGTCAGATGCACATAGTACACTCGCAACACATGGTTAGGCACAGGTAGTGTAATGTTTGGCATCCCTTTTACGGTATGTGAGAGTTGGAGAGAGGTGTTATTCCCTGGGTCAATCCTGTGTCAGTGTATGTGCTATGCATTGCCTCTTTGCCAAGGCCAGGGCGTACTGGGCATGCCTCCTTCTGCCTACTGGGGCATGCTCAGGTTGTTCCTCCTCCGAGTCACTCTGTGCTTGAGCAGGCCATGGCAATGTTGGGGGGGGGCTGTGTGGCCCTGCCCTGTGCTGTTCCTGCTGCAGCTGTTTCCACAGGATCATATTGTGTGGCATGGCACATACGAGGACAATTTGGGTACATGTAGTTGGTGAGTACTGCAAGGCTCCACCTGATGTGTCCAGACACTGGAACTGTGACTTGAGCATCCCAAACACATGCTCTACTATAATTCTGGTCTGTGCATGTGCCTCATTATGGAGTTCTTGTTCAGGTGTGTGTGCATTGTGGATGGGTGTCATCAGCCATGGCTCCAGTGTGTATCCTGCATCCCCCGAGGTGACCATGAGGGATGTCCCCATTGGCAAACCTCTGGTACAGCTGTGTCAGATGCCAGATGTGGGAATCGTGATAGCTTCCAGGGCAGCCAGCACACACATTCATTATTATGCCCTGGGCATTGCACATGACCTGGCAGTTGATGCAGGGGAAGCCCTTGCAGTTGATGTAGACCCTACTCTGCTCACATGTTGGTGCTTTGATGCATATGTGCGTGCAGTCTATAGCACCCACTACCTCAGGGTATTCTGCTATTTGGTGGAGCAGTTGCAATTTGCTGGCCAATGCCTCATGGGTATTGGGGAAATATACATGCTCACTGACATGTGCTGACATGGCATCCAAGAACTGGTGGAGTACCCTAGATGCTGATGCCTGTGAAATCCCCATCATATCCCCAGTTAGCCTTTGGAAGGTGCCTGTAGCTAGTATTCTTAGGCCTACACATACCTTGGTATCCACTGGGATGGGTTCCCCTCTATTAGTTCTATGTGTCAGGCGTGGCTGGCACAGCTCAACAATTTGCTGTAGGAGGTCCCTGTCCACCCTAGTGCTCCACTGTCTCCAGCTCATGTAGCCCCTGGTAGGTTACCCTGGGTCTGTACACTCTTCTCTGTCTCCTCACTGTGGGTTGGTCAACAGCATTCACATTCTCGCCACCCTCAGCCTCTTGCACAAGTTGTATGATAGCTATTGCAGCCCCTATCATTTTGCTGTTGTGAGTGTTAAAAGTTCCCCGCTTGTTTACACCGGTAGTATAGAGTGTGGGAAAAACCAGAGGGGAAGGTGTTTGCTTAGTTTGTAGTAGTGTTCTGGGCTGGGCTGGTCTGCTGCCTGTGTAATTGGCTGATTCTGATACATTCCACCTGATAGCTAAGTTAGTTCTCCTTGATTACCTTCCTATTGCTGTTTTCCCATCCTATTGCCTTCCTGTCTAAGCCCGTGTGGACACTGCGCAAACAGACTGCTCAAATGTGCACACTGCTGCTATTTCCTGGTTAACTTCTTTTTTTCTTTCTGTAAAACCTGGTGCACGGCGCACACACCCGCTTAGACTTTGTAAAGAGTGCTAAGCAGGTTTAGACATACCCACTAGCTTAGCTGTGCTAAGCTAGGAGCAAACCCGAGCCACAAGGCTCCAATCCGCTTACAGTATGCCTGACCCACACCTCACCATGATGTCACCTAAATCCTAGGCTTGCACCAAGCTATTCCTACTCTTACACTGTTTGGACCTGACTCACATGCTGGGGAAAACTGGGATTCACTATTCTTCCCCTCATTTGCATAGGATTGCCTGCTAATGCATTGTTACATGGCTCAGACTGAGCCTCCCCCCTTAGCAACCACTACTCACTGGCCAGGTTGTCTTCTGCCTGCCATTGACTTGCATGGCAGAATAGTGAGTTTAGTTAGACTGCTTATTTTAGGTTTATTTTATCATTTACCCCCCCTAATCTCATGTGTGCACCACTGCCCTACGCTTAAACAGCCGAGACCGGCTAAAAAAAAAAAAGTTGATTTTTGTATTTATTTTTTTGTTTGCAATGCCAATGGCCTTATACCTGGCCATTGGCATGATTACTACATGATATGCAGCCTTTATTTGGGGCTTTCACAGCTCCGTTTTGGATTTTGCAGAAATATGTTCTCGGTTACTGAGTACATTTCTGCAGATAGCACTAGTCTTGCGTGGACTGTTGCAAGCTTCCTGGATTGCAAAATCACCTTATTTGCATGGATTTTACATGAAAATTGGGTGATTTGCATACCAGGGCTTAGTCCATGCAAGATTAGTGCAGGAGTGCTTGTACACACCCCTGCAGGCTGTTCCCGGATCGCATGGCAGACATATCGCCTGCTTGAGCTCCTGCACTGATCTTGCACTCTGTGCAAGCTTTTGAGAATCTGGGGGTTTGTGTTATAAAATGGTATATTGATTCAGAAGCTTTTTTTGTGATTCGTCCACTCTTGACAAAACAAGACATGCCCCGGGATTCATAAAGCTTGCACCAGGTGCAGGCGTAGCATCGGCATTCTAACACCAAATATGGCCTCTGAGCGATCCAGGTACGAGCTGGTCCCACGTGCACTACCCGCCTATGCAATGCCCGCACAACTCCCGGGCCCTGTATGTTAATTAACCCATGTACAGCAGTGTAGCATGCAAATGAAGGTATGTAGCGATCCAGGAAGTGGTGCAGGTGTAGTGTAAGCATGCAGAAATGTAAACCGTAGAAAACGGTTTACATTTTTGCAAACATAAAATCCAAGCCATGACAGCCGACCAAACACATGTATTATATTGTTAATATATGCCAATGGCTAAATATATAGCAATTGGCATACAAAAATGTACAAAATATAAAATTAACATTTAATATATATAGTCGCACTATCGCGACGTGGAAGCGCAGGGCAGTGGTGTGCAAAGGGGATTGCAAGGAAAATATAAAAACAAAGAACAAAACTGCAATGTAACACATATCACGATTCCCCCATAATAGTCAATGGCAGGCATGCTACACCATACTATGGCGCAAGGGTTGCTAAAGGGCTGTGACAGTGTTATGCGCAGTAGCTAGGAATTAGTAGGCAATGTCATGCAAATGAGAGGAGTAATAGTGAATCACAGATTCCCCGCTGGTGTAAGGATGCACCTCACAGTGTAGCATTATAACACTGAGGTGTGCCCTTGAGATAAAGATGACATCAAGAGAGGGGTGTGTCACCATTGCTGTAAGCACATTGCCCCTAGCTAGGCAAAGCTGCAGGATAGGGGTGTGTTGAACTGGCTATAGCTTTGCTTAGCTGAGAGTACACAAGGTAACTGAGTATGCATGTGAACGGAGATGAAAACGCGTGTAAACCCGGTAAATGGGTTTGTGCGGTGAGCTCTGCAGCTGAAACAGGAAGGATATAGGAAAGAAATAAGGAAATGCTGCAGCAGTGAAATTGGAGTACAAATGACTAACACCTAGGAGCCTGCAGTGGGCCATTGACAACAGCTAACAAGGCCGCAAGCAGCTACGTGCAGAACAGGAAAGGGGAGGGGCTGTACTGCAAAGAAAACAGTAAAGTGTCAAAGCAGAACAAAGCCAATTTGCAGTATATCAGCTACAAGACACATTTTGCCATGACTGGGTAGGGAAAGTACAAAACAAGAAAGACAGCAGGTGGATGCATGCCTAATAAAGGGAGGGGATCCAGGTTTAAAAGTGAATTAAAGGGCAACAGATTAATCAAGGCAGGCAAGCATATCTCCACAGTAAAGGCCCCACACTTGCAGTACTCATTGCAAAACCCATAATTAAGACACACTGCAGCTGGAATAGCTTATACACACCCATTGACATCAGCAGCATCCATAGCACAATAGTATAAAGTATGAAAACACCTCACACACATTTGTGTATTCCCATACACTCTGCACCAGTGGTGTATATATATGGAGAACTTTTAGTATGTACATGTCAGGGGCTGCCATAACTTTGATCCACCAGCATGTGTTGGAGACTGAAGGTGGTGTGAAGGATGATGCACATGACCAACTTGGGCACCAGAGGGGGAGGAGAGTGTTCAGACCCAGGGTAACCTACCAGGGGGCTACATGATCTGGAGATAGTAGAGCATTTCAGGGTGGACAGGGACATCCTACAACAACTTGTGGAGCTGTGCCGGCCACGCCTCAAAGCCAGAACAAACAGAAGGGAATCCATCCCAGTGGATATGAAGGTATGTATAAGCCTGAGAATACTAGCTACAGGTACCTTTCAAAGACCTACTGGGGATATCATGGGGATCTCACAGGCATCAGCATCCAGGGTACTACACCAGTTCCTGGATGCCATGTTACCACATGCCAATAAGCACATATACGTCCCCCAAACGCGGGATGAGTTGGCCAACAATATGTGTCTCTTCCACTGTGTGGCAAAATACCCGGAGGTACTGGGTGCAATAGACTGCATGCACATACACATCAAGTCACCACCTGGTGAGCAGGGTAAGTGCTACATAAACCGCAAAGGATACCCCTCCACCAACTGACAGGTTATGGGCAATGCCCAGGGCATTATCATGGATGTGTGTGCTGGCATCCCTGGAAGCTATCATAACTCCCACATCTGACATGCTTCACAGCTGTATCACAGCTGTATCAGTTATTTGCCAGGGGGGACATCCCAAATGGCCACCTGGTGGAGGATGCTGGTTATGCACTGGAACCATGGATGATGACTCCCATCAGAAATGCACACACACCCATGCAGGAATGCCATAATGAGGCACACGCACAAACCAGAATCATCATAGACCATGTGTTTCGGATGCTGAAATCACAGTTCTGTTGCTTGGACATATCTGGTGGAGCCTTGCACTACTCTCCAGGCACATGTGCCCACATCTTCATAGTATGTGCCATGGTACACAATATGGTCCTGCGGAAACAGCTGCAGCAGGGACAGAATGGTGAAGACCCTCACAGCCCACCACCATTGCCAAGGGCCCCACAGGCACAGAGGTACTCAGACCATGAACACCCAGAGCCAGCCCCAGTAGGCAGACAGAGGCATGTCCAGTATGCCCATGCCTTGGCAAAGAGGGAACGTATAGCACACACACTGACACTTGTAGGCACCTAGGGACTGACACCTTTCTCCACCTGCACACACAGTAAAAATTGATGGCACACACACAAGGCTACCTGTAAATTGTCATGTATAGGCAGTCTACTGTGTGCATCCAACATAGGCAGCCCTCAACTATTGCACACACAACTGCCATTGGCACAAGGTAAGTCAACACCTGAACAGTAAATTAAGCTATCAACATGTGCTGATACTGTATGTATAGATTCATAGGGAGGTACTTGGCCAACTGCCAGAGGCCACTCATAAGCCCAGCCAAAATGTGTCAGCTTTTGCCACCCCATTAATTCATTAACTGTCCCTCTGTGGAGCAGAGCCAATGGCAGGATCCCTGGGGTGCATATACTGTTCCCCACCCAGTCTTCAAAGTTTCTCTTGCAGAGTGTTAGTGAGGGGCTCTGTATAATGTAGTTAGGGATGTTGTTCCAAAGTATGGAGAGTGTCTGTGACAGGAATCCGTCACTCCAGCATCTTCCAGTTATTGTTGTGGCAAGGTTTAGTTCACTACAGTGTGTGGCTCACTGTGACATGGATTCCCATAGGTGGAGCATATCCATTAAGCCGGAGTTCATCATGGCTGTGTTGACCAGCAGAGATCATCTCTGGGTAAATGAGATTCCACTGAGTAAAGCAGGAGTTTATTCAGTCTGGCTGCATAGGCCATATGTCGGAGGCCAGTATTCCCCTTGGTGAGGTACATTTGTGGACCTCCGAGCTGTTGGAAGTGTCTTCTGAGGTACATCCCAAATGGGTTATTATAAACTATGATGGAACTGATGAGTGATGAGTAAAAGGGCACTATAACCCCAGTATGTCTAGATGGGAACCCTTTAGTAATCAGATGGCCTACATAGAAGGATGTCCTAACTACTGTGGAGATATGATTGTCAAAGGGGAGATCACTATCTACCTTAGTCCCCAGGTACCTCATTACCTCATCCGTATTAAAGTGGCTGCCACTTATGTGTTAATATGTGGGTGCTTAATATTCCACAGTGGAATGACCATGCAGTTAGGGGCACTTGGCTGGAGGCCATGACATTGACACCCTGTGACGGTCTCTGTGAGGCCACTTGAGGGATGTCTGTGTCAGCTGGACTGTCAATCATGACTCCCAGTTCACAGTCATTGCCAAACATGGTCTGCCATAGTCCACCTGTGTTTGCCTGTACCTCTGAGAAGTATATGCCAAACAGTAGGGCTCCCAGGACTGAGTCCTGTGGGACACCAGTCATGACTGGTCAAGAGTTGGACCTGGAGACTGCTAGTCATACCATGTGGGTTCCGTGTGTAAGCCCGTTGGCAACCCAGCCTGTGATGTATGGGTGTATGTACAGGCTGGTGTGTTTATCAATAATACCTGAGTGCGGCAATGGTGTCAAAAGCCTTGGCGAGGTCCCGGTAGTATGTGTGAACCACCTCCCCTGTCATCTAATGTCTTGGTGACTGTATGCAAGACATCAAAAAGGTTCAGTAGGCATGAACTGCACTCAACCAAGCTGACCTGGGTTGGGTCACGTGTTCGGAGGTCATCAATGTCTTTGTTAATGAGTGCCATGAGGATGCAATCCATACCATTGCACACCAGGCTAGTCAAGCTTATGAGGTGGTAGTTACCATGATCAGTTGTGATTCCACCTTGATGGAGTGGAATAACTGTTGCCACATGCCATTGTATGGACATGTAGCCTTTGGAGAGGCTGAGTTTGAAAAGCTTGATTAGGTGAGGGGGTCAGGTTGTCTTGTACAGTTTGCAAAATGCTGTCTGGGACAACATCGGCCTTCATTGATGCTGTATTCTGCTGTTAGAGAGGGTCATTTCCACCTGTGTGTCTCTGATGTGTTGGATACTGTACCTTTTGGGTAATGTTGTGGGCTCTTTAGGGGGTGAAGTATGCACTAAATGTATCTGCAAGGATGTTGGCGATATCAGTCGGGTCAGCTTATTTTGTGCTATATTTCACTGGCACAGTGCAAATCTATGTGTCACCCCTTAGATCCTTGACATAGCCAAAGAAGGCTTTGTGGTTATCTTTCAAATCTTTACGTATTCTCCTGCTGATGTCAGCCTTGGATGATGTCATGAGGGACCTACGTATCATACTAATAGTGGTCATGGATGTCTGGCCTTCGTGGGATTTTCTGTTTGTCTGGAACACTGTCCTACTTCTGTAGTATTGCCTATTTATTTCAGAGGTCCACCAGACTGGTGTCCTTGTCTAGGAAGAGTGACTCTTGGTTTACCAGTGATGGCACGATCCATACATCCGTGTATTTGCATATAGACTGCATTTGTAAATCTGTCTGTATCTTGAACAGTGTTTCCCCTTAGCGTGGGGGATGAAAAACCCCCCACCCCTGTCACTAGTAGTGTAAATTTAGCTGTAGGAAAGGTATACACTGTGGTATCCATGGGTCGGGGAGATGCTTGGGTGTGGAAACAGTGAATAGTTCATGGTTAGATCTAACTAGTGACCGATTAACCTCCAGTGTGGTGCACCTGTTGCCCATGTTGGTGATGACCACTTCTAGTATGTTTCCACCTCTCATTAGGGAGGTTACCTCCTGATACAGGGCATATGAGGTGATAAATTCCAGGAAGTGCTGGGCTTGGAAGTGAGTACTGGAGTAAGTTTCCCAGTTAATGGTATGGTAGCTGACATCGACCAATGCCAGGGTGTATGTTAGGACTGTCATGTTCTCCACTGTCTCCAGGTAGGTGGAGTGGTGGTCCTGGGTCATGGAGGGTGATCCATAGCAGGCCACAGTTTACATTGCAGTTGTGGCTGATGTTAGCTGCATATGGATGATCTCAGAGGTATCATACTGCCCCACTAACCTGGAGGTGTAGGTATCCCTGATGAATATGGATACACCCCCTCCATGTCTGTGTCAGTCCATGTTCTATGGCTGAAATGTGTGGTATGGGTTGTAGTCTGGTAGTGCTGGTGTGCTCTCAGGAGCCTTAAGACAGATCTCAGTTACTGCACAGATGTTGATGTTGTCCATCCTGAGGAGTGCTGTGAATGCATACATGTTGTGATCACAACCCCTGATGGTGAGTAGCATAACCCTCATTGATTCTGCTATTGTGCTGTTTACAGAGCTGGTATTCACCTTTGAGACTCTCCTAAATAAGGCTCCATGGGTGCGCAAAGAGCCTTGGCCAGTATTCCAAAGCCTAAGCCTGACACATAGGCCGGTCTGGTATTGTTACATGCAAGTTTCCCATCTGTGCTTGTTTTTCATCTCTCCTGTCGGTAACCTAGTGATAAGCAATAGAAAGCCTTAAACTTATACAAGTCTTCTAGCTTCCAAGATAGGCATGTGGTGTGAATAAGTATCAGTGTTCTGTATGATCTTGCTGTACTTAACTGTTTCCTGACTACATGATGATTTCTCACTGTATATTGTGATCTGAAAGTCTGTTTATTTGCATATTATGGCTGTGATGGCCTGCACTTTAAAGGTTCACAGATAGCCTGCTACCAATCTGCCCAAGGGGAATTAGAATCATAGCTACAGTGTGTTGGCTTTCTTCGCACCATTGATGAAGTAACTGAGCCTCTGTCAAGCATAGACAGTGAAGCAATTCCAGGCAGAGTTGCTGGAAGCTGTTGAAGACTGGGGTTGTGGAGGGTGATAGGGGCACTTAGTGATCTAAAGAGGGCATGTTAATGTGACAATTCAACACCATTCAATTTCCCCAACAGGTCTCACAGCTATCAAACTGGACAGGCTCCCCCACCCCTGGCTGTATGGTTCTGGGGCACATAATCCCAGGGGTGTATATTCTGTTACCCATTCACACAACAAGGTTTTCCCTTGAAGTGTCACAGTGAGGGGCTATGCCTAATGTAGTTAGGAATGTAATGTATTGTCTCACAGTAATTTGTTATATGTTGTTATTTCAAGAGTAAGTGAAGCTCAGTGGGTTTGGGGGACTCCGCCCTTTGCTTAGCCTAGCTTACACATAGAAATCATCTAAATAGGAAATAGGCAGAAGCAACATTAATGCCAACAGTGTAATGGTTACAGCATCTGCATAGTATCTGTGCATTCGAGGTCCCAATCCCAATAAAGGAAGGGATGTTTATCATGTTCAAAAGTATACCTTAACCACAGCTTGCATATATAGGTAGTAATCGTCTGTATAATAAACATTCAAAACACCCATATAAACCCATGTGTGCTGGAGAGTACAGTCAACAGAGAATGTAATGTTATGTAACCACATAGTGAGATGTTACTTCACTGACATGTATATACCCTGAGTAGTTAGCGGATGTGGTCGTGTTTGCACGCACAGGTTATACGTTGCAAAGTTTGTTTAACCACTGCTATATTGTCACACAACCACTTTTAAATATGTTTACAACTGCTTAAATGAGCCTTATTCTGGAGTAAAAAGCATTTTTAAGCATCATAGGTGTTGAACCCTGGACCATGCACACTGCAGTCATGGGACTTACCACTAAGCCATCTGAGGTGTATACATGTTTTATAGTCTTGAGACTACACGTTATACATAAAAACCTCAGCTTTGGCCGGCTAAGAACTTGCTGTATTCAACTGGACGTATAAGAGAATTTAAGTACCTTTATCTGCACCTTTTTTTTCAAAAAAATACAGTATTTAAATTGATTTTAATTGTGTTGCAGGAATATTAACTGAACTGGAAGTTAGTCAGTGTTTGCTGAATTTTGTTATTTGCTAGTAATTACAGGTGTGGGGGTAGCCACATTCTTTGATTTCCTGTCCTTGCCTATTTAAGTGGTACAGTGTGAAATATTTTTGCTTAAAAACCTCAGCTTTGGCCGGCTAAGAACTTGCTGTATTCAACTGGATGTATAACAGAATTTAAGTACCTTTATCTGCACCTTTTTTTTTAAATAAATACAGTATTTAAATTGATTTTAACTGTGTTGCAGGAATATTAACTGAACTGGAAGTTAGTCAGTGTTTGCTGAATTTTGTTATTTGCTAGTAATTACAGGTGTGGGGTAGCCACATTCTTTGATTTCCTGTCCTTGCCTATTTAAGTGGTACAGTGTGAAATATTTTCTGCTTAAAATCCTCAGCTTTGGCCGGCTAAGAACTTGCTGTATTCAACTGGACGTATAAGAGAATTTAAGTACCTTTATCTGCACCTTTTTTTTAAAAAAAATACAGTATTTAAATTGATTTTAACTGTGTTGCAGGAATATTAACTGAACTGGAAGTTAGTCAGTGTTTGCTGAATTTTGTTATTTGCTAGTAATTACAGGTGTGGGGGTAGCCACATTCTTTGATTTCTTGTCCTTGTCTATTTAAGTGGTACAGTGTAAAATATTTTCTGCTTAAAATCCTCAGCTTTGGCCGGCTAAGAACTTGCTGTATTCAACTGGACGTATAAGAGAATTTAAGTACCTTTATCTGCACCTTTTTTTCAAAAAAATACAGTATTTAAATTGATTTTAACTGTGTTGCAGGAATATTAACTGAACTGGAAGTTAGTCAGTGTTTGCTGAATTTTGTTATTTGCTAGTAATTACAGGTGTGGGGGTAGCCACATTCTTTGATTTCCTGTCCTTGCCTATTTAAGTGGTACAGTGTGAAATATTTTATGCGTAAAAACCTCAGCTTTGGCCGGCTAAGAACTTGCTGTATTCAACTGGACGTATAAGAGAATTTAAGTACCTTTATCTGCACCTTTTTTCAAAAAAATACAGTATTTAAATTGATTTTAACTGTGTTGCAGGAATATTAACTGAACTGGAAGTTAGTCAGTGTTTGCTGAATTTTGTTATTTGCTAGTAATTACAGGTGTGGGGTAGCCACATTCTTTGATTTCCTGTCCTTGCCTATTTAAGTGGTACAGTGTGAAATATTTTCTGCTTAAAAACCTCAGCTTTGGCGGCTAAGAACTTGCTGTATTCAACTGGACGTATAAGAGAATTTAAGTACCTTTATCTGCACCTTTTTTTTAAAAAAAATACAGTATTTAAATTGATTTTAACTGTGTTGCAGGAATATTAACTGAACTGGAAGTTAGTCAGTGTTTGCTGAATTTTGTTATTTGCTAGTAATTACAGGTGTGGGGGTAGCCACATTCTTTGATTTCCTGTCCTTGCCTATTTAAGTGGTACAGTGTGAAATATTTTCTGCTTAAAATCCTCAGCTTTGGCCGGCTAAGAACTTGCTGTATTCAACTGGACGTATAAGAGAATTTAAGTACCTTTATCTGCACCTTTTTTTCAAAAAAATACAGTATTTAAATTGATTTTAACTGTGTTGCAGGAATATTAACTGAACTGGAAGTTAGTCAGTGTTTGCTGAATTTTGTTATTTGCTAGTAATTACAGGTGTGGGGGTAGCCACATTCTTTGATTTCCTGTCCTTGCCTATTTAAGTGGTACAGTGTGAAATATTTTCTGCTTAAAAACCTCAGCTTTGGCCGGCTAAGAACTTGCTGTATTCAACTGGACGTATAAGAGAATTTAAGTACCTTTATCTGCACCTTTTTTCAAAAAATACAGTATTTAAATTGATTTTAACTGTGTTGCAGGAATATTAACTGAACTGGAAGTTAGTCAGTGTTTGCTGAATTTTATTTTGTTATTTGCTAGTAATTACAGGTGTGGGGGTAGCCACATTCTTTGATTTCTTGTCCTTGCCTATTTAAGTGGTACAGTGTGAAATATTTTCTGCTTAAAAACCTCAGCTTTGGCCGGCTAAGAACTTGCTGTATTCAACTGGACGTATAAGAGAATTTAAGTACCTTTATCTGCACTTTTTTTCAAAGAATACAGTATTTAAATTGATTTTAACTGTGTTGCAGGAATATTAACTGAACTGGAAGTTAGTCAGTGTTTGCTGAATTTTGTTATTTGCTAGTAATTACAGGTGTGGGGGTAGCCACATTCTTTGATTTCCTGTCCTTGCCTATTTAAGTGGTACAGTGTGAAATATTTTCTGCTTAAAATCCTCAGCTTTGGCCGGCTAAGAACTTGCTGTATTCAACTGGACATATAAGAGAATTTAAGTACCTTTATCTGCACCTTTTTTTCATAAAAATACAGTATTTAAATTGATTTTAACTGTGTTGCAGGAATATTAACTGAACTGGAAGTTAGTCAGTGTTTGCTGAATTTTGTTATTTGCTAGTAATTACAGGTGTGGGGGTAGCCACATTCTTTGATTTCCTGTCCTTGCCTATTTAAGTGGTACAGTGTGAAATATTTTCTGCTTAAAACCTCAGCTTTGGCCGGCTAAGAACTTGCTGTATTCAACTGGACGTATAAGAGAATTTGAGTACCTTTATCTGCACCTTTTTTTCCAAAAAATACAGTATTTAAATTGATTTTAACTGTGTTGCAGGAATGTTAACTGAACTGGAAGTTAGTCAGTGTTTGCTGAATTTTATTATTTGCTAGTAATTACAGGTGTGGGGGTAGCCACATTCTTTGATTTCTTGTCCTTGCCTATTTAAGTGGTACAGTGTGAAATATTTTCTGCTTAAAATCCTCAGCTTTGGCCGGCTAAGAACTTGCTGTATTCAACTGGACGTATAAGAGAATTTAAGTACCTTTATCTGCACTTTTTTTTCAATAAAATACAGCATTTAAATTGATTTTAACTGTGTTGCAGGAATATTAACTGAACTGGAAGTTAGTCAGTTTTTGCTGAATTTTGTTATTTGCTAGTAATTACAGGTGTGGGGGTAGCCACATTCTTTGATTTCCTGTCCTTGCCTATTTAAGTGGTACAGTGTGAAATATTTTCTGCTTAAAAACCTCAGCTTTGGCCGGCTAAGAACTTGCTGTATTCAACTGGACGTATAAGATAATTTAAGTATCTTTATCTGCACCTTTTTTTTCAAAAAAATACAGTATTTAAATTGATTTTAACTGTGTTGCAGGAATATTAACTGAACTGGAAGTTTTCACTCTGCTCTTCAGTTAGTCTCACCCACCCTCCCTGTTTTTGTTTTGGTGTTAATCATACTGGCCTTGAAACTGCCCGCCCCTCTTGTAAATTTGTGTTTGGATACTCCTTCTGGGCCCATCTCATTTGCTCACTCAACTGAGTGCAGTGAGATCATATTCTGATTTCATGCACTCCTACTGTGTACTAAGAGAGCATCTGGGAAACAGAAAAAAAAAAATAAGCTTGTTTCCTGCCTTTCCTGTTAAGTGGTATAGACTATTTGTAGGCTTCTGAGCCCCCAAGCCCTTCTGTGTTGGAGGGAAGCCTTCTAGCTTAGTTTTTTTTCTTATAACTAGCCAGTTTTCTAGTTTCAGCACTCAAATCTGTTTCTTTGATCTCAGCACTTGTTCAGAGAAAAAAATAATTCATCTGCTTTTACTGTACTTGTGTTTCTACCTACTTTATTTTACTTTTGCATCATCTTAAAAGTACTCAATTGTACTTATTACTGCTTGGTGTAACTCATTCTAAGCCTTTTGGTTTAAACACTTGGGCTTTGGACCAGTTGTTTTGCACTGAGAGGGTTTGTGGTCTGCACTGTAGTGGCAGAACAGGTAGCTTACATCCTTCTAGGTTGGGAACTGCTGATTGAGGGCTCAGTGTCTGTTATTCTAAAAGTGTATTAATTCTGGTTTAAGCACTTGGGCTTTCAGGCCAGTTATTTTACATTAAGAGGGTTTGTGGTCTGCACTCTTGTGGGAGGAGAGGCTGGACTCTGCCCTTCTGAGCTGGGAATTTCTGGTTAAAGATTTATAGTGCCTGAATATTTGAACTGTATCTTACTGAAATTGGTACACCTTGTTTGCTGTAGCATAGACTAGATCCAGGCCTGCTGAATCTAGCTTTGTTTATATGCTTGTTGTTTGTTTGCTTGTTATTTCCCTGGAACGCTAATTCCACCTAATACACGGCTTCTCAGTGCTTCTGTGGATCATCTGCATTGCTTACTGTACTTATTTCCTTGTTTCACTTGAAAGAAAGTTACTGTTTGTCATTTTTGCATTTAAGTTACCTGTAACACATTGCACTTAAGTTACCTGGCACTTGCTCACTAAAGCAATTATATAAGTCAGCACTAAAAATTAAAAGCACTACACCCTCACTCCCCACTGGCCCTTGATTTCAATTATTAAGGAATTCCCAATATTATTCTAGCATGTGCAAAGGTCAGTTGTCAATCTCCTCTCTGGTCCAACTGGTGAATCTGGGAATCTTGAGGCAATGTTACAACTGCCTCATGTACACAGACAACCCTCTCCTCCTCCCAACAAATTCCAACACATGTGAGAGATGCAACCATATAGCCAAACTGGAGGCTAAGCTCTCTCAACTCAGTACTGGCATAACCAGTCAGGAGGAGAAGGAAAGCACACTCACTACAATTCCAGTCTCACCTAGACCTACCACAACAGCAAACCAAACACATAATCACACAAAAACATACTCGGATGCTCTAAATAAAGATCTGCCTAAGCAGCAGAGACCTCCAAAGCAGACACCCAAGCAACCGCTACCCCAAAACAAAACACGTGCAACACATATCTCACAAAGCCAGTGTGCCAAACAGTCACAGCCCTTAAGACTAAACAACACACCTGATACACTTGTAATAGGTGACTCTATCATCAGGCACACTGATGTCCCGCTCACCAGGCTGAACAAGGAGAGGGTCATGGTGAGCAGCCTGTCGGGCGCTAGGATCCGTTGGGAGGGTGGCCTAATGGTTAAGGTGTTTGCCTTACAAACACAAGGTGCAGGGTTTGAGTCTCACAAGGGATAATTGGCTAAGCTTAAAATGGCTCACAAGGGCAACTAGCTTAGTAAGAATCTATGAATCTATGAATCTAAACACAAGCACTCAGGTCACTCCAAGGCAAGTACATATATGACTCAGTCATTGTCCATGCTGGTGTGAATGACCTGAGACGTACCTCCCTGGACTACATGAAAAGAGACATAAAGGAGCTCTCTGAGCATGTAGCCCAGGCCAGTATGACCCTGACCTTGAGTAGCATCTTACCCTCACCAAGAATGATGCCACAATATGAAGACAAGATGATCAATTTCAACAATTGGCTTAAGTACTGGTGTCATTCAAAGGGGATCCAATACCTGTCAGCTTGGGATGATATGCTCGACAAGCCACGATGCTTCGCTAGGGACGGCTTGTACCTGTCACCCCTGGGCTTTCGGATATTGGCAAAGGCTCTTGCTGCCCCATAGTGCCTTTTTTAGGCAAGGCTCAAAAGACAAACCCACCTCCATAGGTATCACAAGGGATAAGAAACTAAGAGTAATGCTACTCAATGCCAGAAGTCTAAACCTCAAGATGCACGCACTCAAAACTCTCCTTAGCATGGAGAACATCGATATCTGTGCAGTAACAGAAACTTGGTTCAGGGTTCCCGAGAGCACCCCAGCACTACCAGGTTATACCTCATACCATGCTTTTTGGCCCCAAAACTTGGACCGAACCACAAAAGGAGGGGGACTATCGATATTCATCAAAGATACCCACACCTCCAGGTTGGTGGCAAAGCACGAAGCATCAGAGACTATCCATGTGCAACTAACAGTGGGTAAAACTGCCTTCCAGTTTATAGCCTGCTACAGACCACCCTCCCAAACCCAGGAACACCACTCGGCCTTCCTGAGAACACTGGAAAATATGAAGGTCTTTCCAAACACCATTATATTGGGCGACTTCAACTACCCAAACATAGACTGGGAGCATTACTCTAGCTCCAACACCCTAGCCCAAAGGTTCCTAGAATTTATAAACTCAAATGCTATGGAACAACTTGTTACCACTCCCACAAGAGGAGAAAACATACTGGACCTGATCATCACCACCATGGGGACTCTATGCACCAGACCAGAAGTGTATCCCTCACTGGTAAGATCAGACCATAAACTAATCTCACTGGATATTCACATCCCGACCCCACCCCCTGCCCAGAAAACCACAGTGAAAAACTTCTCTAAAGTAAATTTCACACTCCTCAAAACCGAGGTGGAATCCTTCAAAGCCCCCGGGCCTGTGGAAAATACGGCCCAGACTGCAGAATCCTTTATAAAAGCATTCTATGAACACCTTCAGGAATGCATGGATCATGCGATCCCAAATAAAACCAAGACCCAATCCTCCAAAGGCAGACGTCCTGTCTGGTGGACCCCAGCCATAAACAAACTATACAGTAGAAGGAGGAAGCTACTAAATGATAGAGCAAAATTCCAAAAAGGGAAGGCATCACTGATTAGTATTAGCAAAAAACTACGGGCACTCATAAAATTGTCTAAGGCCAGCTTCGAGAGAAAAATTGCACAGGACACTAAGGATAATCACAAGGCTTTCTTTAGTTATGTTAGGAACCTGGGTGGTAATTTCCAAATATGCTCAGAATTAGTCCAAAATGACAAAAAATACACTGAACCCACAGACATTGCCAACATCCTAGCTGACAGGTTCAGCGCAAACTTCTCCCCCCCTCCCCACCAAAATGGCAAATATCTATCCCAGCAGAGTGCTGCCCCCCTGACATCTCAGATGCTCAGGTAAGAGCCGCCCTCTCCAAAGCAAAAAATACAGCATCAGTGGGACCAGACAGTGTCCCGAGCTGCGTCCTACATGAACTCCAAGAAGAGCTAAACCCAAACATAAAACTACTGTCCAATCTCAGCCTTACTACAGGATATGTGCCCAAAGAGTGGTGTACAGCAACAGTGGTCCCTCTCCATAAAGGTGGTGCCTCAACGGATCCTGGAAACTATCGCCCCATAAGCCTGACTAGCTTGGTCTGCAAAGTTATGGAAAGGATCATCATGGACCTCATAAATAAAGATATTGGAGACCTACAGACACTGGATCCTACCCAGTTCGGCTTTGTTAAGGGCAGATCCTGCCTCTTAAACCTGGTTGATTTCTTTGAAACAGTCACCAAGGCCATTGACGAGGGGAAGGTGGTCCACACAGCCTACCTGGACCTCACAAAAGCCTTCGATACAATACCCCACTCTGGCATTATAGATAAGCTCACCAGCTTAAATATAAACCCCTATGTCACTAGATGGATTGCAAACTGGCTCAAGGACAGAACCCACAAGGTTAGAATTGCTGGAGCCATGTCAGACTCAAACCAGTTACAAGTGGTGTCCCACAAGGCTCAGTCCTGGGACCTCTCTTGTTCGGTATATATTTCTTGGAGGTACAGGCCAACACGGAAGGACTGTGGCTGACCAAGTTCGCAGATGACTGCAAACTGGGCACCATAATCGACTCTCCAGCTGACACAAGCATCCTCCAAAAGGGCCTCATAGAAACAGACAACTGGTGCCAGAGCCATGGCCTCAAGCTAAATGCCAAAAGTGTATAGTCATCCCCTTTGGCAAAACAAAGTGCCCACAAATTACCACATAGGTGGTAATCCATTAAGTACAGAAGAAGTAATTAGGGACCTGGGGACCCAAGTTGATAGCAATCTCTCATTTGATAACCACGTGGCCAAAGTGGTTAGAAAAACATTTTATATAGCCCACCTAATCATGAAGGGATTCACATCTAGATCAGGGAGGTCATCGTGCCTCTTTACTCATCCCTCATCAGGCCCATAACTGAGTACAATGCCCCTTTTGGGATGTACCTTACCAGACACCTGCAGCAACTGGAAAGACCCCAAAAGTACCTCACCAAGAGGATCAAAGGGCTCAAACAGATGCCATATGCTGCCCGGTTAAAGAAACTCCAGCTCTACTCAGTGGCATACCGCCTGTTCAGAGGCGATCTGTGCCTGATGTATAAAGCCATGTCCAACCCGGAATTAATGGACATGCTGCACCTCAGAAAATCCAAATCCCATCGAGCTACGCACTCGAGAGACTTGAACCTCAGCACTGAAATAAATAGGACATGCTGGAGGGACAGATTCATAACCCAGAGGCTCCCTTCACTCTGGAATAAAATCCCAGTCCAGGTTAGGCAGAGTCCCTCATTGACTCTCTTCAAGAGGAATCTTGATGAGTGGATGGGAGATCGTAGGTTTACCCCGGGTATCACTTCTGTGTCACTGTTAGACAGAGGCACAGTATACTAACCTCGAAAAAGGGCATAGCAAAATAAATTTAAAATGGGTGGCGAAAGCCAAACACATTCTGGCTAGGCTTATAAATGCCCTAGGGCAGATAGCCTAGTATGAACCTATGAACCTATGAACCTATACCACATGATCACAAATAGGGCAGTCACTTTGTGTACATATGTACAGTACATTGTAATGCACTGTAGTTTGTGAATCAACACATTCCAGTCTACATATGTACTACTGTTACAAATTAATATGGAATATATGTATATATATATATATATATATATATATATATATATATATATATATATATGCGCATGTCAGTGATTTTTGCACACAGACACACACACACACACACACACACACACACACATATATATATATATATATATATATATATATATATATATATATATATATATATATGGCTAACTCTTTCTAGAATGTGTAAAAATCTGTTAACCAGTTTACTGTGTAATTTAATTTAATCCTGACTTGTGCTCAGGATTAACTGTAACCTGTGGAACTTGTTTAACTTGCTTACTTATGTAATCTCTGTAAATAGTCTGTTTGTAATATGTAATGCTGGTATTATGTAATGCTGTATCTGCTTACCCCTGGAGCTTTTCTCCCCGGGCCTCCGCTGAAAATGGGCATGCATCCAGTCGGACTATCCCAGTCAACAAATGTAAAATAAATAAATAAAATAAAATATATATATATATATATATATATATATATATATATATATATATATATATATATATATATATATATATATATATATATATATTATGCAGTTACATCAATAGCCATATATATAAACATCTATGAACACACTTTGTAACACAGAAGCACTCCAAAGGAATTGGAATGTACACAAAACACATGCAGCACTGGTATTATACTATTAATATTAACCTAATTCACCATAGAAGGGTTGGTTGTTGTGTATGTGCAGATTGGGGTGGGGGAGGAATAATGGGTAATGAAATCATGCATCAAGGAGGGCCTGGGTTGGATGTTTAATAAGTGAACTGGAGGGGTATACATGGAGTATGGGGATAATATAAAAAGGACACAAAACAAGAACCTTTTTCATTCATAATACACCCTGTCATGTCGCATTGCAACACCTAATTTCACAAACATATGAACATTAACATGTATCAGACATATGTACACCAACTGACTGTCACATTTGTTTTCAGTAGTGAGGAATGCCTGTAGTAAAATGTATATTCTAAACACCATAACATTTGCACATATCTCAGATGCCTAAAGGGATTCCTACACACATGCATGTGCTATGTACAACCACCAACATCTACCCAACAACCAAAATAATTACATCAATACATACTGTCACACCATAACCAATTATTCAACTACTGTACAACATCTGGTGAAACCTTAACATACCTATACACAGACACACTAACATGGCCCTATGTGAAAGAGTTGCTGTTATAAAATTGAACAGCTGCTGATGTAACAGGGTTTGTATAAACTAATCCCGTTTCAGAGGGTTGAAACCTTCGTACACCAGGAAGTGTTACCGAGTACTGATGATCAGCACAGTATGATACACAGTAACACCAAACTAAATATGTCTGGCAAGCACACTGTAAAGCCCCTAACATTACATGAATAGCTATGCAGCCTTGAGCTGGTCAAACAACCTAGCCAGACTGAAACATATGCAGAAGTATTAGGTATGGACAAACCCTGCACAAGTAGCAATGTTCAGAAATATAACAGCAGTATTCAAATTTAGACCAAATCCTCTAGGCATTATACACAATATATTACTGTTTGCCTCCATACAGCTGTTGCAATTGATTCCAAACAACAATTCCAGGCTGTCTTCCTCACAAGAAAGGCAAAGGAACAACGCCCAAGTGGAGTACTCAATTATACTCCACTGTTGACATGGTATTGGCTAAGGCAGTAGCAGCGCAGCTACTTAGGAACACCAATTGGTTATCGGGATAGCACATGTTACTGATCTGTAACTATAAAAGGTTGCCTTGTCACACATTCAAACCATCTTTATCTACCTGTAGAACAGTACAAAACACTGAAAGATGAACCGAAAATGAGTATTATACTAGTCAATAACACCTCCAATTACTAGGAAGGTATGTATAACATGTAGTATGTCTGTGTATGTAGTACCTGTTCTGTAAGAATTACAGTGTAATCAATGCATATAGTGGAAATAGTTATCTTGTAGTGATGTATTGTTGAGCAGTAATAATGATTGTAGTATTCTATGTGTGTACTGCTGTAGGCCACAAGGCAAACTCCGCATACACCACAAGGGATGATATGGGCTTGGAACTCACCAATTCACTTCCAGCCACTGTCAGTGTCAGGACTGGTCCAACAAGTATGTGCTATAACAGGGGATAGTATATGTTGATATATTGTAACAGTCGACATATGTATGGGTGCATAAGTAAGATGAACATGTCAAAGGTGGGCTTACTGTGCAAATATGGTTTGCATTGTGGGATATTGTGCCAATAACTTTGTAATGTACAGTATTTTAGGGAGATCTGTATTCCATTCTACATAGCAGTTCTGTTATGTTATGCAAACAGTAGTTATGTCTATTGGCAATTACAATACTCAATAACAGGATACATATAATTTGTATTCATCTGGCAGTTTAGCAGCATGATAGCAAAGACAATTGGAAGAGCTAGGTAACTATCCATGCACATAACACATGTAATATCCACCTCTCTAGTATCGTTTGCAAGCAATAACAGCTATGCATGTGTACATGTTATGCAAATGTGTAGTGACCCTTGTTACAGGGCTGGACCTCTCTAGTATCATTTGCAAGCAATAACAGCTGTGCATGTGTACATGTTATGCAAATGTGTAGCGACCCTTGTTACAGGGCTGCATCTCTCTAGTATCGTTTGCAAGCAATAACAGCTGTGCATGTGTACATGTTATGCAAATGTGTAGTGACCCTTGTTAGAGGGCTGGGCCAAATGGCTATGCTCACACCTACATAGAGTGAATATTGAGAGTAGAGACACTCTGGTTGAACTACCAGGTTTGTGTAGCCTAACCTCTCATTGCCAACCTAACAGCCGCTTGCACATACTGTATGTAAGGTAGTGCACAGTACTGGTAATGAAATAGATTCATATCATCTTTAACTCCAGTGTAACATCTGCAGTAGGAGTGTAAGATGTAGGAGACTGCTGCCCATATGTAATAGCTGCTTCATAGGTGATGGCTTACACTATCTGATTATATCCTGATCATGTTGATAGTGGCATCAGAGTCTATTGATACATGACTCTGTTTGGACAGTTTGTGTCTGTGCCCAGCAGAGCTCATGGTCCTGGTGGATATGTGAGTATATACCTAGAGAAGGAAGCAGACTTGTAGACACTTGCATCATCTGTAATCAACTAACAGGATGTGATATGCTCCTCAGAGGAGGATTGCTGCTAAAGGTAGCTACAATTTTTCCGTAATAGCCAGTGTTGTCACGTCCATAACACAGATATTTACATGTGAGCATTACTGTCTAAAACATCTTCATAAGCAATAAGCAAACTAAATACAGTACTTTGTACTTGTAGTACTGAACGCTCCTACAGGCATGTCCACTAGTCAGCTACTGGTGTTTACTAATGTCAGCTTTGTGTATGTGGCCATTCTGGGGGAATGTAATCTCTATGTGTACTCCATGTACACTGCCAAACTCACCCATCACCATGCCCCACACATTGTTTGGGATGCAGCTACAGGGGTAAGCTGGAAGGCAGCCCAGTCTACAGCCATGACTGGACTGGATAGTCATGAGATGTAGGTTAACACATGCATCTCATCATCACAATCAACACATACCCTTACCAGAACAGAGTAAGGACACCCACACACACTATCAGAAATCACACACATTCACAGACACTTCTAGGTATCTGGCCAAACAAGTGACCTCCCAAGTTGGAAGAGACAGACAATGAAATACACAAGCTGTATGACATAGTTTGCATAACTGTGCCACACCTCACAACACGTGGCAGGAAACATGCCCAACAGTACTCATTTGTGAATGCAAACTCTAGCACTATGTTACACACCAACCTATACGAGAGCATACATGCTGTCAGCTGCCTGTCTGCCATGATTAGCTACATACCCATACACTCAGACCACCTTTTGAACTATACACATGGTTCTGGCATATTCCATGTTGTGCAGGACCTGCGATGCAGTAGCCTGGACTGCATGGAAACACATGTAGGAACTGTCAGGTCTTGTAGCCCATGCAGGTATGTCCCAAGGCCTGGGTAGCATTCTGCCATTGGCCAGAATGATACTGCAGTACAGGGACAAAAGGATTGTATTCCACAATTGTCTAGTGCAGTGGTATCCATTATCTGTCTGCCTGGGATAACATGGTTGACAGACCATGATGCTTTGCCAGACAGTGCCTGCACCTGTCACCCCTGGGAATCTGAATACTGCCTGGGGCTCATGCTTCCCCTATAGTGCCTTCATCATGCACAGTTCAAGTGAAGGTCGACTGCTGTTACAGAGACAGCCAAGCAATAAACTGCGGGTCTTGCTACACAATGATACATGTCAGAAACACTATAATGACACACATATGTCAATCCCTAACATGGAGAATATATCAGTGCAGTGGCTGAGACATTTTCAATGCTCCGGAGAGCACACCTGCATGACCATGATATAACACATACCTCACCTCTTGCCCATTATCCTTTATTGGAACACACAGGCCACAGGTATGTCCATATTCCTGAAGGATATGTACACCCCCACACTAGTTTCACTTGCATAACTTCAGATGTATTATGCTGAGCAACTACCTTTATTCCAAAGTGGAATTCAAATTGCACCTTGTGACAGATCACCCACCATGCCATGGATTTCCCAACTGTTATAATGTGCTGAAATGGGGAAGATTAGGTCTGAGACAGAAAACCATAATAATGGCTATTCCATCAACCCCAATGACCTGGATCACAGTAGTCACACAAACAGGGCTAACAGTATGCTACACATAGTCAGTTTCCAATGTCAAAGTTATGTTTCCTAAGAGCAAAGTGGTGACTGTCATGGCACCCATGCAGACGGACAATGCATGTGCAAATGCTGAATCCTACACAAATGAACCTTAAGCAGTCACATACGTGCAGTGATTGTGCCAGTGAAACAGAACCAAGATTCAACCAAACACAAACACAAACAAGAAGGCAAACTGGTGGTACCATGCTTTAAACTGTACCACAGAAGGTAGTAACTGTTGCAAGAGTGAACACACATGAGTCTAGGTGATTCCCTGGTCAGCCTCACTAAGATGCAGATACACCATATAAAACCACACAAGGCTACTGTGAAACTAATCAGCCACATATTTTAAGGCCAAGCACAGAGCATTCTATAGCTGTGTCATTAATCGTAATGGCAATGACAAGACCTGCCATGCTGCACAGAACTATGGCATGGGAAGTACTGCACCTACAGAAATAGCACCTGTTCATCCAGATAGGGTCTTGAAGAACCTAAACCCACTCCCACCCCCCAACAGGTACACTTAGTTAAATATCCATGTACACTACAGGGCCCTTGTAATAACAACTATGCAGGTACAAGCTGCACTCTCTAAAGCCATACATACATCTTTCATGGGACTTGTCAAGATCCCAGGGTGTATTCTACACAAATGTATGAACAATCAGCTATCCACACACACATCATGTTCAATCATAGCTCCATGTCAGGCTGTGTATACACAGAATGGTGCATAGCAACATTGATCACACCCCACAAAGGGGGAGACACCATTGATAATGAGAAATAGTGCACAACTACCCTGTTGAGTCTGGTCTGTAAGGCCATGAACCGTGATCAACGTATTTGATGTACTCAGTACAGATGTATATGACAGTTGGGTTGGCTCACACTGCATATGATGACCTTGCCAGGTCATAGGACACCATCACCCATACTGTGTTCCAGCTGCACTCAGTAAACTAGGTGTATATTCATATGTCACAGGAGTGGTTGGCAACTGGACTGCTGGCAGAACCAACACTACAGAAGGTGTCTGACTAATATACGCACATCAAACCAGTGCCAGCCACAGTAATACAGGGTTCATTCCTGGTACTCCCCCTCTTTGTTATCTATACCACACAGACTAACACAGAAGGCATCTGCCTATTGATGTTTACAAATGACTATGAACTAGGAGCAATAGTTGACTCAATGTGTGCTGCATTCAACATACAGAAGGGCCTTTGTGTGTCAGATGTGTGGTGTGTGACGTATGGCCACAATCTGACAGCTAAGTATTGCATTGTCATCCCCTATGTTAAAAACCCTGTACCCATGAACTACCACCTAGGCAGCGGTCAACATAATGGCAACTGTGTGTGTATGGGATGCAGCTGGACAGTAGTTTTTCCTTTGATAGTTACTTCACCACACCAGTCAGGTAGTCGTATGTGACACCCATAATCATGACAGGGTGCCATCCATGAATATAGAGATAATTGCTCAGCCATACTCAACACTTGTGTGACCCATAATAGATCACATATTTCCTTTAAGGGTTATTGCCCATGTGTAGATGGCCAACACTGCCTTTCCCAATCCCTAGCTCCACTATGTAGCATGCAGCCTACCCTGAATAAAGCCATGTCCAACCCAGAGGTGTTGGACATGCTACACTTAACACATCCTGATCCCAAATAAACACATACTTCATGGACATCTGCCTTTCTAGTACAAGGATCACAACATGCCTGAAAGATCTCTGTCCCATACACTTAACATACTCTTGCCATACTATGTATCCCTGTCCAGCAAAGCTGCACATCACCCCTCTCTGTGACATGGTGTGATGACCGCATGCCAAATATATCAGTAACCCTGTGGATCAGTTCTGTGGCACTGCTTAAACTGGCCACAGAAACTTACCTGTCTGTTGCCTACAGCTAGGTATCCTGTCTGCCAAGGCTCATAAATGCCCCAGGACATATAGCCTACTAGATCACTATGACCATACATGCTGTAGTTGATATCCAACCCTGCAAATGCCATCAGGCTAGCTATTGTCCCATGTGTTACACATGTGCAACACAGGCAATACATGGCAGGATGCTACACAGCTGTACAGTGCCATGTAGATGTACATGGCAAAACATATACATGCTTGCAGGGTCAGAGGTCATGTCCATAATGGATATGTATGACTATATATGTGACATATACACAGCATTAATGTTGATTGCATTAATGTGAACACATCCAGGCATGTTCTGATAGGTAAAGACACCAGTACAGGCAAACAGATATGCCCACGTCAAGACAACATCCACATGGAGTATGAGCGATGTCATCACATGACACACACATATATGGCAATAACATCACATTACCAGTAAGTGTCAAATGTGTGTGGCGTAAACATGCCAGTGGTGTTAGTGTTATGTAGATTTGCAAAGACTTATTTGTAATCTTAATAAATGTGATACACATGTATGTTCAGCTGTACTTCTGTACTTCTCTGTGAGTTACTGTGACCTGTCTCCATCATTATGTCTTTCAGGTATGCCATGTAGCAGGCTGCCAGTGTACACCCACTTGGAGGATGAGGTCCTTGTCCCATAACTCCTTGACAACCATACAACACTCTTCAGCCATGTGCCACAGGATGCACAGCAGCGGGATACCCTGTGGGAGGAACTCTGCAGGAGGGTAAATGATATTGGTGGTCACAATCGCACCTATCAGCAGGTGCGCCAACACTGCACTGACCTTATAAGATGGGCAAAACAGCGTGCTAATGCAATCACCAGGGAACAAGCTGCAACAGATGGAGGACCACTAACCCAGCCCCCACTCACACGTACCGAGGAGCTACTGGCCAACCTGGGGATACCTGCAGACCTCCATCCACAATCTTTAGCTGGTATTGTGGAGGTGGGTGTCTCTCAACTACTGAGCCTGGAAAGTCAGTACTGCACATATAATACAACTATATTTCACATAGTTACATGTGTTACTGTATAATATGTAATGCAACATCACATGAGTGGTATGTATGCACACATGCCACATACTATAGTTTGCTACTCTATGTATGCACAGATGTGCATACTCCATAGTATAGTGTATTGTACTGGCTTATGTGCTAACATCGACATCGCACTCTGTAGCTATCACACAGGTGTGGATAATGATCTTACTGCTGTGACACTCCTGTTTAGTTACTGCTGGTGTTTTGCAGTGACAGCAGCCTGTGTCAGGTGAGATTGTTATTATTTACCAGGCTTGTTAATGCACAGATCATATTAATTGCATGCTATCTGCCATAACACACGTACACATAATGTATGGTGGTCCTGTTAATAGACACTGGTCAGACCTGCAATGCATCACAGTGGTTACCCATGTGAAACAATTGATGACTTTATGGAAGACCTACACTAAACCTTCCAAACTGTCATTGCCAGATGTGTGGACAACTGTGAATGCAATGGTGGAGGTGTGTTTCACTGTAGGGACAGATACTACATATCAGCATTACACATGTTGGGAATACAAACAGTACTGTACAGAGAGCATATGTGCGCACACACTCTAAATGTGTTGGAGCTGGAGTATGACCAGCCCACAGGATACAACCTTGTGGATTATACCCTTGCTATGAATGTCACACAATGTCATGTGCTATCTGACATGTCCATGACATGTAGTGGGCTGACTGCAACACTGCTCAACTATCCTGCAAAACATGATGCCTCACATCCCATACCTACCACCCTTTGTCTGCATAACCCTGTCCTCAGTGGAGCATATGACATCTATAGGTGTATGTCATATGGGATAACATTGACATGTGAAATAAGATGGCCATCACAACCATTGGACAGAACATGTGTACACATGGCCATGGAAGATAGCCTGAGACATGAACCAACACACACAGCAGAAGTGATGTATATGTGTGTACACCCTGTTGTACATTGGCTCGACACAATACAACTATGGCCTTTATGTAAAGGTGATATGGCAGATGTGAAACACTAAACATCATACAGGCCTGTGCACAGCTTGTGTAGGCATAACATGAAACCACCACATAACATGTCTTGAACATCTTGAGTGTGTCACAACATGAAAGCATTCACCTATACAGTATCCAAATACATACATGTGTTGCACAACATACATATACAATCACATAATGCCACAGATACAGTACATTCACCTTGCTGGTGTCAGACATCACTGTTATACCTGCTCCTCATGTGTGTGAGGTACAAGTATGGCATGTGGAACAAAGAGTACTGCCAAGTTAGCCATGTGTGGGCATAGTTGCCAGGCATCAGTAATATGGTTGCAGATGTGCAGAGGTGTCATCTGTATACCCTTCTGTGACCTGTGTCACACATTCCACATTAGGGTTTAGTGTATACACCTTAGTGACGTTGGTTACATTCCATATTAGACATGTATTGTATGTGAACATAGTCATAGCTATGAACTGTGTCAGTAACTCTCACTGTATAGCAATTGTGAAGCCACATGATGCCCTACAATGGCTATGCACATCAGCTCAACGTGCAGTATGCCACTGCATATTTGTAGGGTGGACAGACAACATTGCATCAGCTGAAGGCCCATGTTAGTATAACACGTCCCTGCATTGGGACACCATTACCGTACTGTAGATTGGAAAGGACACCATTGTGTTAAACATGTATGCATGTCATTCAACACATCAGCAGAAGACATGTCATACTAAATGTGATTGGCAAGGACATATGCCACCCAGCAGGCCAGTGTACTGTAAACCTGTGCAGGTCTGTGGCACCATTGCAAAGTAGGGACAGCCATGTCATGTGTACAGCCATATGCACAATGTCTGTAGATACAGCTCAGGGGTAGGCGGAATATTGTTGAACAGACATGCACTGCTTTGGGAGAGATATACAAGCTAGAGCTCAGGCAAACATAGTATTCAGTCGACATACCCTTCTGCTCATGTCCTCACACATAGGGGTGGTGGCCAACACAAAGCATCAGTGGCAGATGTACAAAGGTCAGCGATGGTCTGTTAACATGTGGTGTATGGTGCACACACCATGGCAGTGCTTTGCAACAGTGCAAAGTACATACATTGTGTTGCAGGTATGGGGCATAGGCTACTAACACAAATGGTGTAATACAGGTATGTATGCTAACCACCACTATAATTGAGTAAGGTGCATGTCATCTGTTATAACACATGCATGCTGTTGTGTGCAACTCAGGGATGTATGATAACTACCACTATAATTGCCTAAGCTGAATGCCATCTACCATATCACGTGCATGTAGTTTGTGTCTGTGTGTGTCTGTGTGTGGTATAACTTGTAATGTACAGTTCTTGTCTTCCCCTCACAGGTGTTGATGTAGGTGCATTGCCTTCCTGAGGTCCACCTGACGTTAGTGTCCCCACAGACTCTAGCAGTGATGATGATAGTATGATTGAGGCACAGGCAGGGTTGTCAGGGGCAGAATCTGTGCCATTGGTTGCCATTCCACCTGTATCCCCCTCATCCTCACACACAGTTCCCCTGCCTACACATATCCCATCACCACTGGCCATAGAGGAAAGACAGTTGGTGGGTGGTAGCATGGAACAGGGAAGCGTGGAGACTATGAAAGGTGTGCCTGCACAGCATGATCCCAGTCAACTGACTGGTGATGTCCCACACAGGCATGTGCACAGTGCTGCTTGTAGGAGGACCACTGGCCAACATGCCCTGTGGGACAAAGCACATCAGCTGGAGTCACCAGACGCATGTTTTGGGCTGTAATAGAGGCACAGGCATGTTACTGATTGGCACAACAGAGAGGGTCTGAGGCTTCAGAAGGCAGCTGTCCATTCATTAACTGACAACATCTAGACAATTGCAAATGCTCACCATCATCTTGCAGATGTTTTGGATAGATAATTGGGTGACATGGTGGGAGTCCTTGACCATGGCATGTCAATCCTAGAGCATGGAATGTCTGTGCTGGAACATCTGGTGGGAGTGAGGCATTGGGCACGTGGATGTAGGTCAGCTACATCACCTGTTGAAGGTCTAGGTGAACATGCCACTGCACATGCCCACTCCCATAGTGGTGGTAGCAGCAACAGTGCAGCTGGTGCTGTGCAATCCACACCAGGACACAGCAGGCCAAGTGCACGTGGTCCTAAATGGTCCCAATAGGGACACAATTCCAGTGGACATGTGTCATCAGAAAGTACCCAATCTGGACCTCTGCCTGGTAGTGCCCGTGCAACCCCTGGCAGGCGCAGATCACATGGCCATGGCCAGACACCGTGAACTGTGGAACCTGCCTAGTACAGTCTGCAGCTGTCAATAATACCCCTGTGTAGGCCAGCCACATGCCAGACCTGTGTGCATGCATACACACACACACACACACACACACACACACACACACACACCAGAAACAAATGTAGGGCACCTCAACACACACATACGCATAACATCCACACATGCCCAATGATATCACAGGCCCTAACACACACACACGATGTCATCCAATGATGCAGCCTAGGCCTCTGGCAAACATTATCACCCTGTGCATATGATGATACCTGTGCCACATCCCTGTCATCCACACCATCAGTGCAGGGACATGCTCATATGGTCTAATGCACAGGGTGAACATACTAGGTAGACAATTGTAGATTAATATTGTTGGGTAGTGTTGACAGGCAGCAGAAATACCATGCATTATAGTTTTAGAATGCATTGTGTACATTTGACAGTATGTATCATGTGTAACAACACTATCAGTATGTTGATCTTGATGTTCTGCCTTGCTCTTTCAGGTGTAGTTGCATGTGCCGGGGATATCGGTGTTTGCGGTTAGTGTCCCATATGTACATGTTGACTACTCACAGGTCTGTATGACAATACCTGCATGCACTTTGTAGCTTCCACATCACAGTTATAACCTCCCATGTTTCAATTATGTTTACTATTCTAATGATCTAAGCACATTATAGCTGTGTAGTAAGCTACTGTGTTCAGAGCCATCACATCCATAGTGGGTGACATCACAGGTAGTTACCTGGTGTGGGGAAGAGGTAAAAGAGTGTTATAGCAGATGACAAGGGTAAAGGCCAGTGGAAATAGTGACTTCTCATTGGGAAGCATTAATACCCACTGCCATGACAGCATGCAAACCCAGACACACCCACACACTCAGGGATTCACAGACACAGTAACACACACTCTGACACACACACAGTTGCCAGTGTTCAGATGAGAATCCCTGCCTATGTGCATATCATCATTATAGTACTACGCAATTACAAGGAGCGCCACAGAGATTACACATGTATAGGTAGTCGGAATGGCCTAAGATCGAGGACATCGTCAGGGATACTACAATGCAGAGAGTGTATGTAGGGAGGGGGGTTCATCAGTAGGCTATGTAACAACAAGTCACACCCCAAGGTGTACATATTAACAGGTGGATAGAATGCCCGTCTAAGATTGATGATATCAACAGGAATACTAGATTGCATTGAGAGGATGGGGGGAGGGTGCATTAACATGTCACTATGATAAAATACAGCCTCACTCCAGGGACTGGACAGCCATACACACACACACACACACACACACACACACACACACACACACACACACACACACACACACACACTGTGGCATTCACAAAGATATACACCTATGTTACACACATACAGATGCTTGACATGTGTGCGGTGCAACCACCTGCCTATGCCTTTCTTTCTACACTTCACTCTGTACTGATGTCAACAACAGTGTTCAGGAGAGTGAAAACATGTGGGATGTATTCCCAACCATACGTGACATATATGGACACACACACACCCACATGTGCCAGTACTGTGAATCAAACACCTGCCTATCTCATGATAGGTATTACAGAAGTACAGCACTATCGCATTCACTACAAAGCTTACTCTTTCCTTTGCCAACTGCGCTGATATATGCACAATATATGCACGGGGGAGGTATTACTGTTACAAGTGTCAAGAGGTTTGCCTTCAGTGTCACCCTTACTGCATTCTATATTGTCTGTCTTCCACTTCAATTAACAAAACCAGACCTTATCAGTTACGCAGGTTATTGTAGGAATGGTTGTAACATACCAGTGAGCTGTCCTCAGTAATCATTCATCTGCAAAGTAGCCCCACCACTTAGTAGTCATGTCCAAACATCTGTCCATACCTTATGTACAGCTTACTGTACTTTGAGCATATCACCATATACAGTTGGCAGTGTTGAGGCTGTAGTGCAACAGCACGATGTACTAAGACAACAGTCACCTTCAAACATCAGACACTGCACACAAATGGAATCTACACAGACATCAATACATGTACACATATGCGGTCTACATCAGTAAGTGCACTATCAGGTCAAGAGTATACATTCCCCACCTTCCCCACGCCATGTGTGAAACATAGCCAAGCATTACACCATAATGGATGTTGTATTCATGTACTGGTAGGACACAACCACCTTCACCGAGTAGCCAAGTGTACATATATGACAACAGCACATGTCAGCAAGACACACACAGCATTATTCCATGTCATGCTCCTACAAACTGTTACTTGACAGTGTCATGGTGAAGCCAGGGCACTGTAATGGTCAACAGTGAGCACATCATATTTGCCACATACACCTCATGTTTACTGGAAGAGTGCCAGCAATGTGCTCTGTTAGGCAGTACACTCATTCAAGCATGTGCGAGGTCTGTGGTTTGTAAACATCTCACCCCAGCACGTACTGGCTATTGTGGTACTAAGGCTAATGTCCAGACAGCACACAGCATGCATGCATGCATGGCTTGCAATTGTTGACATGGGGTATTTGCAGGAGCTGTGGCCACACATGGCTGTACATGTCATGAACATATTACATGTGACTACTCAGGAACATACAGAGCAGAGCTGGATTTCCCTGAGTCTGACAATACAGGCCTTGTGTAGATCCTATGATCTTGTTATTTGGGTATGTTTGTAGGCATTGCATTAAGTGGACATGTCTAATGACATACATGCCACATGGGTTGTTGTATGATATGATTGATGTCATGGGTGACCAGTAGAGACGGAATATTACCTCTTTTAATGTAGATATCAAACCTTATGTACTGTTAGCATGCTATCTGCCATGTGCATGTGTGTAATGACTGTAGCCACCTGTATGTAGAAAGGATAACGAAAGCTATTTTAATGTCATTTATGTTGTATGAGTGTGGGATGTACATATCCAGGGCAGGTACAGTTAGGTCATATCCAACCATGAGGGTGTTGTTTACTAGTGTACAGCAACAGTCGACTGTGTTAATGCTGACAACATCCGAGGGACCCTGGTATGTGTACAACTGAGCTGGTTACAAACAGTGGTATTATTGCATTGCATAACACATTATGCAGCTGTGTCTGTACACGGGTACTTTGCACAGTTGATGTAGGCCTAGGTATAGTCCACCAAGCGAAGGTTATCTGGTGGTCTACCATACCATGTCATACCACATATGGATGTGTGTTGGTAGTCTGGGGACAAGTTGGTGGATGTATATGAGGATACACCCTAGAATGCAGCATTTGCCACTGTCACCTGTACCTGACTCATCTGTGATGAGTTATGTTGGAGTAGTGGTCTTTACATGTGAGTAGCCTTTATGAATATGTGGACACCATCGCTTTGAATGGTCCATACCACTGTTATGGCCCACATGTCTGGATCTGAGTTATATGGTGGTAGTGCAATTCTGCATTACAGAGCCTTCAGCCAGGTGTTCCTCACTGCATAGATGTCGGTATTCCCCATTGTAGGTTCTACATTGAGCAAATGGATTACTAAAGCCACACATCTAGCACTGGTTAGCATAAGCATCCAATGCAATTGTCTTGTAGGTGTCAGGGTGTTACTTTTGTGTGTAGGACATTTGCCTTGGAATGCGACTATATGGATAAATGTGACTTAGGTATTATCCACACACATTTAAAACATGGATGCATGTGCTCTGTGTCGAAGGCTTGTCATTCAGTCAGGACAGCCCAGAATGACAGACACTGGACAACCTCATAATAACAGCAGGACATTGGCTCATTGTTTTAGTATAGCAATTGCTACTCATACCATGACATCACTGCGAGTGGCAGTAATGTGCTTGGTAGCAAATTCCACATGTAAAGTGATGGAGAGCAGCAGAAAATGTGTATATAACCAATGAGAGATATACTTAGGGTAGCAGTCCTGCTAATAATGACAACTACTAACACAGCCAGGAGAGGTCATCTTGACACCTGCACCTCAGTACCGTTACACAATGTGGCTCACACATTATGCTTGCACATGCCACTGTTCCAAGTATAATGCCACTGTCCATAACCTCCTTTCAATGTATGCATTTCAGGGCAGCAAGGTGTGTGACACATGCTGTAGGTAGCATCTGTCTGTATATCCCAGTTAACCTATTGTCTGTCATGTCCACACATGCATGACTGTGTATACTTAACATATATATGTCAGTACTTCATGCACGTGTATGCATGTGCATCACACAGCACAGACACCAATATATCATTTACGGGCCACATACAGGTATCTGGTAGTAAACCAGTATGATGTGCATATATACTGACAGGTAAGATGTACATAGCTGTAAACCTGTGTGGTTACAATAGGAGTCCATTACAATGTGTTCTGTATATAAAAGTGGATGAACTTGCAGACCGTAGCCTTCTGTGGTTAGAATCAGAGTGCATCCCAAACAGCCCTGTGCTACTATGTGTATGAGTATACCTACTGCCACCTTGTGTAATTTGAGTCAGTGCATCCAATAAGCCCTTTGTTACTAAGTGTATGAGCATGCCCAGTATATCCTTCTGTAGTTGTTGTCATAGTACATCCCAAATGGCCCTGTGTTACTAAGTGTATGAGCATGCCCACTGTCACATTGTGTAATTGGAGACAATGCATCCAACCAAGTTCTGTGATTCTATGTGTATGAGCATGACCACTGTAACCCTGTATAGTGATAGTAGTTGTCCATTACACAGATGGGCATACTCCAGTTCAGGTTCCTGTTGTGCTACAACTATACATCTCAGGTCTACCTATGTACTACCTGCAAATGATGTGTCTTGTTTGTGCATACAGGTTGTAATGGGCACCTACTTTAAACACACAGGTTTATAGCTATGTACTTTGTGACTGTCAGTATCCCTGTTGTTGTCCTCAATCTTAGAAGGGCATTCTGACTGCCTTGGAATGTATAATCTTTGTGGCATGTTGCGCAACCGCGTAGTACAAAAATAATGATCTGTAGATGGGCAGAGTTCTGATCCCACCACTGGCAACTGTGTGTGACAGCATATGGCTGAGTGTGTTTGTGTCTATGTCAGCAAAGGGTGTGTGTGTATTTGTGTCTGCATCCTGTCATGACAGTGGGTTTTGCTGCATTCCAAAGAGATACCACCTTTTGCACTGGCCTTTATCCTTGTCAACTGCTTATCCTCTCTCTTCCCCCCTCCCCTCTCACCACTGCAAGTAATCAGTCCTGTGATGTCACCCAGCTCAGATGTGGAATCAAAGTAAGTGTAATTGTATGTGTTCTGTGGCACATACCCCAACTGTATACGACTGTACAAGTTACCTTTACATAGGCAAGACATGTATGCACAATACTGGCAATTGTATGCGTGTTTGTGTGTGTGACTACCCTGTAGCCAGGCATACACATGTGTAATGTCTTCTAACATGCTGCACACCATGGCAGCCATCTGTGGTGACTGGTGTCTACAAAGTATTACATAGTTAGGAATGGTAAAGAATACACAGTCAAGCATGACTACAGTTGGATATATTATTTTCCTGTGCCACTGTCGAGCAGTGACACAGAAGTGGTTGTCGGGGTGTAGTTCCATACCCATCATTCCCCCACCCAAACTCCACAATCCCCGGGGTAGATTACATTAGCCATTATTCCCCACCCCAAACTCCACCCCCAGGATTCACGAATCCTTTGTGTAAGACAAAAGTAGTCTTAAACAGAAACGCCAGTCTAAGAGTAAGACGGCAGTGCACCATGCATATTAATGAGGGTGCACTGCCTCAACTCAAAGGCTAACATGGAGCATGCACGAGTGCAGGGGGCATGTCGGACTGCCGAGCAGTCCAAAAAGCCATGCTCCTGCAAGTCTCTCAATTGGCAAATGTCAGCTGACATGAGCGAGTCCGCTCAAATGTGTACATACCCAACACTACACTCCCCCACATTCTAAACCCCAGTACAATTATAAAATGTAAAACTTTTAATTTTTTTTTTATTATTATTCCCGATATAGCTGCCCGTATTTGCGCATGTTTGCTCGGGTTTGCCCATTGCTTAGCTACAGTTAGCAGTCAAGACATCGAAGAGGATAATAAGAAACTTATATGCAAATTAAGCAAAATAGCAATAGCATAGTGGTAGAACCTTCACACAAAGAGGAGGCATTTCCGGTTTGAGTCCCACCACTCCCCTTTTTATTTTCTGTTGGAAATCTGTATATGAAAAGAATTCCTGACATTTATCATTGAAATTTTAGTAAAAAGCATTGAAATAGCCTATGTAGTAGTGAACGAATTTTATATATATATAAGAAAGTGAAATGGTTATGCATACTGATGAATGCATAAGTAACGTATCTTAAGCAATGTGAAGCACTGCTAAGCAAAGTTTACCAGTATTAAGCATATTTCAGTATAATTGCTCATAGCTTAGCACTGCTTTAACTAGAGCAATAGCTTTGCGTGGAGCTGCGCATCGTGCCAACTAGCGCAAACAGAACATGTTTGCATGAAGCTGTGCACCGTGCTAACTAGCGCAACGTCGGGCAACGTTGGGAAAAGTTGAGCAAAGTTGGCTAAACACAGCCACACCTCCTAGCCGGTCTGGCCAGTAGTAAAATAAAAGGCAATGACAGGCCTTGAACCTGGGATACTGTCCACCATAATCACAGTACTGAACCACTAAGCCATGACAGCTTTTCATATGCATGCACTTTCAACACACACATACATATCAATAGAAGTTTACCCATTGCTAAGTAGGTGTGCTTTCAGCTGAGTTTCCTCAAAACCGGCCAATCACAGATAAGTGCGAGAAATTAGGCATATTTAAGATCCATAGGTGGGAATACTTGCCATAACTGGTTGTAGCTCCCATCTGCAGTCAGCATGGCCGGTGTTGGTGAGGGCTCTCAATTTTGAGTGCAACGTTAGGGCATTGAGGAGTCAAAAGTAATGGTTTGGCTCCTCTTCCATAATCATGAAGAGAGACTCCTACAGGGTTATTTCCAAGGCATCCAATACAAAGCAGAAGCCTGGAACCATCTAGCTCATGATCTCACCAGTGCCACAGGCATCCCTCGGACTGGTGAGTAGGTCAGACACCACTATTCAGACCTAAAGAGACTCAAGGAGGACCAACTGAACCAGTGGATACAGGAGGACCGTGGGATGAAAAATGCCCCACTACTGAGTAGGTATCCATGGAATGAAGTATGTAAGAATTGCTATTGTAGTCTATATTATGGATAGGTATGTCTCAGTATCACTTCATTTACTTCACAGCTGCAGGTGTCCATGCTGCAAATCAGCAAGCCTATGCAGATAGGCTGCTAAGGCTGCGCCACCAGGCAGGTTAGAAATTATTCTGCATGTATTGTTATATAAAATAAGTGAGAGAGCCTGAAAAAAGTGTTGTCGCCCAATAATAAAGGTATAATAAGTCTTGAATAACTTCTCTGCATGTACTGTTGTATAAAATAAGTGAGAGAGCCTGAAAAAGAGTGTTGTAACCCATTCATAATGGTATAATAAGTCTTGAATGATTTCACTGCATGTACTGTTATATAAAATAAGTGAGAAAGCCTGAAAAAGAGTGTTGTAACCCATTAATAAAGGTATAATACATCTTGAATAAGTCTTCTGCATGCACTGTTATATCAAATAAATGAGTGAGCCTCTAGAAAAGTGTGCTATGTAATCAATAAAGGTATAATTCCTGAAGTGTGTTCGTGTCACTTTCTTTGATATGTTGTTGTACTCTTGCATTATAGAAATAGTACTGTTGTATTAAGCGCTGTCAACCCACACTTGGGAAGACCCATATAAAGTGGATGAAGGGAGTGCCAGTAGCTGTTAAGCATATATACAGTCCTCAACTGTTGGTTCATGGCCGGCATGTACAGGTTAATCTGACACATGAGTAGCTTGTTATTGTGTTCCCCAGAAATGTCAGTGTGCTGCTAGAAATGTAGGGGGCTGTTAAAATATAACTGATAATATTACCTGAACACATCTAGATATGTAGATATATAAATATAATATATAAATACGTAGCAGTAACATCTGCATCCTGGACAGTTTGTATATGAGATACAGGTCAGGTATATAAAGAACTAGCAAAACCCATTTCACAATTTAATGGACATTGCCTAGTGTAATAATACATGTAGGGGATATATACCTGCAGTCAATAGGAATGTAGTGTAAACTATAAGTGTATATAAATTGTTAATGGAGGTATCTTTTTACACCCTGCTGTATGTGCATAAACAATGCAATTCCACACCTCAATGGGTATGTCTAATCTCAAAACATTTGTTGGGACATATGTTCTATTGGTTTATAAATATCTGCATTTACTTTGATGCATGTGCCCTGTTCAAATACTGCAATCTTGGTGGCCTGTTGTCACCAATTAATCCTGCATGCTGTTGGAATGTCCACTGTTGTTCTATATATGCATGTGTTATGCTTGCTGTTCAACTATTGGAACTCTAGTGTGTTGGGTTAATGAGAATAGTACTGCATGCTGTTACAACTAATTTGGAATGATGTTGGCTGTTACAAATCCATATTGTCATTAAATCCTCCTAAACATAGAACGTATGGGAAGGCCGGTCCCAGCGAACCCACCTGCCCCACCTCAGCTGCCGATGGCACCTGGCAGCAGCAGGTCTGGTGCCCAGCCCAGAACCTCCTCCTCTGTTGGGCCTGTGCCACCTTCGGGTGGAAGCGCTGCAGGGGATGGGCCTCATCACCTCCGTGCAAGTGTGGTCAGAGAAGGGCCTCCTCCCACCCTCCGAATGGTCCGGGCTGTGGTGCGTAGGGAGATCCAGTGTTCTGTCATTGATCCTCTACACCAGCTTGAGGCACGAGTGGCACGACTCATGGGTGAGCCTGCCCCTCCTACGCAGCCTCCAGCACAGCCACCCTCTGGTCTGTGAAGGTGCAGTGGTGACTGCCCATGGGTGGGGATCTCAGTTCCACTGTCGCCATCTGTGGGCTCATGGGCTTGTGGTTTCCAAACATCCTTCCCCGTCAATGTTGTTCACCCCCCACATGTGTCATATTCCACCCCTGTATGCATCTTGTTTGTCCTGTCTGTTTACCTCCCCAACCTACCTCCCCAAATATTGCAGAATGTGCAGTAAACTCTCCGATTTTCTAGAAGAGACTCACAATCTACATGACATGTTCACCCAAAGAGGCTATCCTGAGAACTTGCTCAACTCACTAAAAGATGAAATCTTTGCCAAAAGGGATTCCTTATACCCCCACTGCTTGGACGCACGCAAGTGCAGATCCCCAACCTCATGTTACAACAGAGCAAAGAAATGGACGGAAATTTCATTTACACTTTCTCCGACAACTCTGAACAAATTGAAACTATTGTATCCAAATACTGGTTTGTACTGGCTGGCAATGACGACTTCAGGAGTATCATTCCGGACAAACCTAATTTTGTGAGGAAGAGGGGCAAAACCTCAAAGACATCTTCGAGAAAACCCATTGCAACTACTCACAACTCTCACAACAACAAGGGCACCTTCAAATGTGGTGCCTGCAAGCAATGTCCTCTCATTGCAAACAAATCCCACATCTACCTTGCATCCAGACACACCTGTATCAGATCCCCTGTCACTTTTCATGTGGAACAAAAGGGGTTGTTTATATCGGGCTCTGCACCACCTGTGGTGCCTTTTATGGGCAAAACAGAGAGGGAATTCAGGAAAAGGCTATACGAACACACTTACGACATTGAAAAGAAAAAGGAAAGCAACGCTTTTTCAAACACTCACTTACATGTCCCAATTACAAGTTGTCTTTTATGATCCTTGAACAAGTGAACCCTAACATTAGAGGAGGGACTGGGAATCGACCTTGGAATACAGGGAGCTTGTCTGGCAACTCAAGCTAGATGCAGGCAGGCCCCGGGTTAAATGGCACACTTAGTATAGGCTCGGTTCTGAAGCTCAGAAGGGCTAGATTATAGCATGTCTCATCCTATTTTCACTATTTTTCAACACTGTTTCTTTGCCCATTGAACACACTTGCCCCAAGTCACCAAGTAGTGCAAATTCATATGCATCATAACATCTATTTTAAGGCTAACATAACAGTACTACATTGATTCTCATATTACACAGGACTGCTGACTTCAAACTCACTTGGATCACACACAGCTTTTTTAAACTTCCACTTGTATTTGTATTTGTATTTCTATCCAAACCTTTTGGACAAGCAAAGTTTTAATTTCATCATAACACTCACTTGGTTTACCAGTCATGTATAAACAATGCAATGTCAATTTAACCTATGCACATTTTAATGTTTCATTTTATTATTTGGCTGTTCTTTTGCTCAAAACAGTCTCAATTGTTTCTTAATGCAACTCAGCTCTAACCAAACATGTGACTAATTAACATCCTCATTTAAACAGTTGCCTCACTGCAGGCAACTGTTTTTGACTTGAAAAAGCTTGGCATTCTCCAAGCGAAAGCGCTTGTCTGATTTTGCTGTTCTGTACCTACTGACTTTGGATTTTACCATTTGGTCTGATTTTGCTGCTTTGTACCAACTGTCTTTGGATTTTTACCACTTGGCAACTAATAAAGGACTTACCTTTTTTACGAACTATTGTCTTCACTTTGCGGTTCTGGAACTACTCTTCTTGGTACCTCCCCAAATATACCTACATCCCCTACCCCACATTCTGCTCTCACCTGGAAAAAGAAAAAAGAAAGGCAATCTGCTCCAAAACAAAATTACGCCCCATACATAGCTACCCATTTTGCACACATGTCTGCTGGACATATAAAATGTAATTTAATTGGCAGTATAACATACTTTGTTGTCACCCCTCTCTCAGAGGTGGAAGGTTTTATATTTCCCTCCAAAATTATTGCATATGCACAGCTGTTGCTGTAAAAGAAATGGGCAGCTATGGTCCTTCCCTAAACCTGTCCTGCACATCCCAAGCTGTTTTCCCTACTGTCTTTCCCTCTTTGTGCCCCTTTTTCACCACTGTCCTATCTCCCCATTTTCTTTTCTTTCAAATGAGCGTGAGGGTTAGCGGGAGTAAGCACTTTTAAGAAGTAGTTAGCAGGTTTGCGCGAATGTGCACTTGTGTGCGGTTAGCTAAGCATTGCTAAGCTTCGCGCAAACCCCCACAAACCTGCTTACAACTGCTTAAAAGTGCCTTAGTCACCCTGCATGTGAGGGCCCTTGTTCTGCTCAGCAGCAAAATAAAACACCTCTGTCAGTCTCGAACCCCGGACCTTGGACACACCAGACTGCATGAAGTACCACTAAGCCACAGTAGATATACAGCAGGTTGTTGCTGAAATAGATGTATCATGCATCAGAATGAATGAATGTAAAGGAAAAATAGGAATGCCATAACACAAAACCTGTTCTGTGGAACTTTACCAGCAGTTGTTGTGGAATTGCATTATATGACTGTGATAAGAGAACCAGCCATACTAGCAGTAAATGATGTTACAGCAGCACTTTACAACCTCCACACAGTATCATAACAGGACAAACAGTGGCATATCTGATTAGGGCAGAGGACATACATCCCAACTGTGACTACATTTCAGGGATGTCCCTGATTTTGAAACATATGTTAGCTGTGTCCCTCTGAATCCCCTGAAAAGTACTGACGTTAGGCAGAAAGGTGGGGCATTACACCTAATGAATAATGACAATATGTAGGAGTTAGACACTGCTTGTACTTCAGAAAAGGTGTATTAATCCATATGCACTGGTTCTCCCGAAGTCTCCACTTACTGTCTCTAATATTTTGAAGGTGGACCTCACTTTTACCTACCTTTACCTCACTCTGTTCAAATATGTACCTGAGTGTTTCAGAGGCCTGGCCGAGGCAGAAACACACAGGTATATCAGCTTTTCTGCTGTTACACACTGTGCAAATAGCTTTGGAAGGAGTTCCACAAGCATACCCTTATGTAGGAGTACAACACTGAGATACCAAAGGATGTAGCCATGTACTGGTAGCAAACGACTGTAACAATGCCATTGTACCAGTGCTGAAAAGACCTGTGCGTTGCATAGACAGAGAATAACAGCCTAAAGTATGGCTACCATCTGGATAGGTCCACAGTTGGGAGCTATGCAGACAGACTACTTGCCTTGCTAAACTAACAGTTACACAGCAACCCTTTAAGTCCAGCAAGATAACATTCACACAATATTACATAATGCTCTCTGTATGTCTGCATCCCCACCCAAATGTACAATATACTTGTGTGTTCAGGGTCTACCAAGGATGTAGGTAGGCATACTCAGTACTAGAACTGTCCAGTTTTCTTGAGCATCCTGTGCTAATGTCAACGATAAAAAAGCACAAACTGTGTAGATGTGAGTACATTAATATTGACAGTATAGCAGTTCACAAACAGTTCATGTGCCAAATGAATACATCACAATAACTACTTTTGTATGGCAGTTAATTGTATAAGTAGAAAAGAAATTACATACTCCCATGTATCTTGTGTTAGCATTTGTAGGGGTGAGTACAATTCTACACTGACAACTGTGTACTGGAAGTGGCAACGTTCAGGTCTGAGTACAACATTTAAATCACTGGCTACACCCCTAGCTTCAGATATAAGAACTATACCAACCTTCTGACTTAAACAATGGTGTCCACAGCAAACAAGCATGGGCCCCACTTTGGAAAGCTAAAAAGGGCTACGCCTACCTGAAATAGCAATTTATAGTATTGGGTTGCTATGACAGTGAGTACTGAAATTACCACACAGCAGGCTGCATGCAATTACCAAATGGTGGCCACCAATTGGTGCAGAGGCCATCACATGCACATGTGCAGATACCTATAAAAGCAGGCTGTACTTGCTGCCCACACATGCAATCATTCCATTGCAGATATTGAGAGAGAGAGACAGAGACAGAGACAGAGAGAGAGAGAGAGATACGCACCCACATCAACAGAAAAAAAAATCCAAAGACACACGGAACGTAATACTACCAACACATACAAAGGAAAGGTATGTAACAGGTATGTGTTTACTGGCATGTAGTAGATGTTTTTGAAGAGTACTCTACATACTTTGAAACATCCATATGTGGCAGCAGTATGTATCTATGCACAGATGCCCTGCATAACTACTGCCATGGACAAATCAGTGTGTAGCTGTGTGCAGTGGGACATAACTGTGACATATGTATCTCAGCATTAAATGTCAAACATCTGATCCATGTTATCTGTGTTCTGTACAGTAGTGTGGACAATGGCTGTTTGGGGGAGTAGTGCATACATCTATATAAACATGGATGTGACAGAGTAACACATGCATGATAGTCATATCAACGTGTAGCTTAGCATTGGCAACTGCTGTACCAGGCTAGTATGCTAATCTTGCATTTGCAGCTATATATACACCCTCTAATATTACTGTGTGCTCACATGTGACACCTGTTCATGTTGCAGCAAGGCCCAACAGGTCAACTGTGAGGTCCAGGGACTTACAACAGTGTGGACCTTGTGTGTGTATGGCACACACATACAGAGGGATATATCCGTGTCAGATATATTAGCATCTGTACGTGTGCATAGAGCAAGGGACATACTGCAACCGTTTGTAAAGGGTGGTCATATATATGTTGGTGAAGGTTGTTATGTGCATATTTGTATGTAAGTTGTAGTGTGTGACAAACAAGACAGCATATAGTGCTGGTATATGACATGTGGTGGTTAAACGCTGTGGGTGTGATTTGTTAGGTTTGCAGTGTTGCAGCCAATGAGGCCTGCTAAAGCTACATGGGCTGAGAATACCTTCAATGCATTTCGCACAAGACTGTGCAATATTATTACATAACTGTATACCTCACATCCTCCGCATAATTGATATTCCCACCATGAAAGGTGGACTGTATATGTGCCTATATGTATATCTATATGTATATATGTATATGTATATATATATATATATATATATATATATATATATATATATATACATATATATATCTAGACAGAGAGAGAGAGAGAGACAGAGTCACATTTACTGCAACAGATGCCTGGTGACAAAGCCATGGCCTCAAGCTCAATGTCGAAAATGCATTGGCATCCCTTTTGGTAAAAACTCTGTACCCATGAACTACCACATAGGTGGTAGTCGACTTAACACTGAAAGTGTGATAAGAGACCATGGGACACAGGTGGACAGTAGTCTTCCCTTTGATAATCACAGTGCCACAATAGTTATGTAATCTGTCTACATGGCACACCTCATCACAAAAGGTGTGTCATCCAGGGAAAAAGAGGTCAGTGTTCCCCTCTACTCATCACTCACAAAACCCATTATAGAGTACAATGCCCCTTTTGGTATGTACCTCACAAGACATCTACAGCAACTGGAAAGGCCACAGACATACCTCACAAAGAGTATTACTGGCCTCAAACAGATGCCCTATGCAGACCATCTCACAAAACCACAGCTAGACTGTGTCGCATATTGCCTACCCAGAGGTGACCTCTGCCCAACATACAAAGCTATGTCAAACCCAAAGCTGTTAGACATGCTCCACGTAAACAGATCACAATCCCTATGAGCTACATGCTCTAGGGACCTAAACCTTGTCACCTCAATAAACAGAACATACTGGAGGGATAGATTCCTATCTCAGAGACATCCCATACTCTGGAACAAACTACCTATCAATAGCAAACAAAGCTCCTCAGTAGCACTCGTCATGAATAATCTTGATGATTGGATGGGAGATAGGAAATACACCCCGGAAATCACCTCTGTGGCTCTGCTTGACAGGGGCACATGAAATTAAATTACTTGGGTGTCAAAGGCCAGGGTACCATCTGGCTGGGCTTCTATAGGCCCTAGGGCCAATAGCCTATTACCTACCTATGAACCAATACACACCCACATGTACTTGTTGCAATAATTGCTATGTGAGGTTGACTGAGTGTGATGGTGAATGTGTTGGTGAATGTGTCACAGTTGTGTGTATGTGGGATAGCTTAGTGGGAAACTGTTTCTGTCATGGTATTTTGTGTCCTAGCTCTGATCCCAGAAAAAGATGTGTATGCTATTGCTAGGCAGAAAAAGCAGTATGGCATATGGTCTGACGTAGCCCCTTGGTGTTAACTGGGGTGTGCCACTGGTGGCTAAAGCAGTACATGTATGCTTATTGACTGGTACTGCTGGTGAATCCAAATCCTGTATGAACTAAAGTACTACCTGAAGCTGTAGGCCTAAACAGCACAGTATGGTGTATGTCCACATTGCTTGGAACCACTGTTTTGTGTGTTCCCTGTAGTCCTCACAGATTACATACCTCAGACATAAGGTTTTGTAAGTACTGACACACAGTACTTATGGTACACATGTAAAGCTCATCTGGGTTGCCATACCTTTGTGTCTTGTATGTATGTCTGATGTGTGTGTGTGTGGGTATGCCTGTAACATGCCCTCGGTCATATGTGTGTTACAGGATATAAGTGCGTATATAGAAACATGTATTGTCTACTACAGCAGTATGCCACCTATATTCACGAATGTGCACATATTTTAGGCAGGGGGTTGCCATCAATAACTAGTGTGGTATACTGGTAATACTGTAACTGGACTTTACAATCATTGCAATGGATGACATATTTCTTTATGCATTAGCTTGATATATACCTCCTGTGGCTAGGTGGTGCATTGTGTCACATACAGTGTGCCATGTACTGTTGTATAGGCTTACATAGTGGTTTCTTGTTGTTGCTGTGCAGAACATGGTTTAATATACAGAGAGTGCCAGGCACTGTCAGGCAGTTGTGGGTTGAGCACTGATATGTGGTATTGAAAGTGTGTATCCTCTGACAGACAATAGGTTGCTATTTATAGCAGTTCAGTGATATCTGTACTGTAGAATGTTAAGTGTGCCACATGACTTGCTCACACATATTGTTTCATTGTCTTCCAGGGTTCATGGCCCACCATCGCAACCCAACCTATAGTCCTGCTGAGGATGACATCATAACAACCAGTCTGGTTCAGCACTACACACTGCTTTTCTCAAGAACCAGCCAGGACCAGCATGAGCAGACTGCACTGTGGCAAGATGTTGTCCATAGGGTAAATGACATAGGCATTCATATCCGGACATATGAGCAGGTACGCCATCACTGCAGTGATTTACTTAGACATGTCCATCAGCATGTGTCTAATGTCTGTAGACAACAGCTTGCCACAGGTGGTGGGGTTACCATCCATCCCCCCTCACCAGAGTGGAGGAGCTGCTCCTGAGCCTGGTGGCCCCTGGCCAACAACAACAACAGCAGACATGTATCATCATGGAGGCCGAAGCCACCCAGCAAGTTCACATGGAGCATGCAGGTAACATAGAATATCTGTAGACTACTGTTACCTCTATTGGTAGATCATGGATATGTGAGATGTGTACTGTGTAGTTAGAAGATGTGGAGCCTGGTGTTGTGCAATACTGATAATTTGGAACATGATCTGTAGGCCTGTGACTGTCAACCATTGTACTACTGTAAGACTGCAAACCCACAGTAGCAATGCCACAGTTGTTGCACCTGACAAACTGTCTCATATCCTTGTAGATCCCTCTGGTGTGACAGCAAGGCAGCAGACCCATGCTGGTGAGTGTGTTCTACATTTAATATTGCAAATAAAATGTGCATGTCATAAGTGAGGTGTAGGCCATGTGCACATGTAACACACCTACACATAATGCATGCTGTGCATGTTTGCTGTGAGACTATGCACATCTCAGTAATGTGAGTAGCTGCCTCAAACACATGCAATACACAGAGCATCCCAAACAATTTGGCTACACTCTAGTGGACATTGGATAGGCAGAGTCGATACACATGCACACAACATACACAACTTTGTCATATGCAGTACATGTTAATATGCTACACATGGCGTATTCAGACAACCACTTTAAGGTCACACTTCAGTATCCCAAATGTCATCCACACAGCACACATAATATACCTGAGGGATAGAGGCCTATCATGGGGTGGTGCAACACTCTTCAACACACAACACATTCATGTTAGGCAATGCTCCCTATTAGGCACCATACAAACCCATGTAACAACTGTCTGTGAAATGGTGAATGTAGCCATGGTACTGCAGTTCAGCTACAGCATGATAGGTGCCAGTCTGGCACACATTAGTAGCCTTGAGTGACCACATGATGCTGCATGATGATGGCTCATGGTACTACACCCCATCCAGTTACAGTAACCACAGTACTACACATAGCATTCATTGCTATGCACTTCAATGTTGTGTGTGTGCAGACATATGCACCTATACACAATATGCATAGCAATCACCATTTGCACAAAGTGACACATATATGTCTTGTAATGCTATTGAGTGTATAGGTCTCATGACACACATTGGGTATGTGTGATGTTTAATGTTGCAGTTGTGTTGTAGCATGCCATGTCATGGCTGGCACTGGCATGTCCACAATATGTTCTACACTCACCATAACTACTGTACAGTGGCTATGCTGAGCAATGGTATTCCATCAGGTATACACACACCACTCATCCTGTGTGTATACATAGCATGCATGAGCTAAACTTGTGTCCACAATTATCTGCTAAAGACACAGATGCTCTAATCAGTAATGGATATCTATGTGACACACAGATACACATCCAGCCATGGTATGTATACCTGTGAGTGATGGTGCACAGCACATTGAAGAGCCTGTAATACTTGCACAGCAATGTTGTGTCCATGTACATATTGCATTCCAGGGTGAGGCCAATCACTGAACAACAACACACATGCATCAAAGTCATGTATACTGTTATTAGCAAGGACTGTCTACACTTGCACTGCATGCTGTTGAGCATCACACGTCCTGAATGCTGACACATGTGATATAATTGTTTGGCTTGTGATACTGTACCCCACCATCAACCACTATTGAGTATGTTCTGGATTGCTGGTGGCGTGTGTGTGTGTGTGTGTGTGTGTGTGTGTGTGTGTGTGTGTGTGTGTGTGTGTGTGTGTGTCTGCTTTAGTGAGGACTGTATTTGTGTGCATGTGTTCATGTGTGCATTTCTTCATATGTGCATGTGTTCATGTGTTCATGTGTTCATGTTTGCATGTGCTCATGTGTGCATGTGTTCATGCATGCATTTGTGCATGTGTGCATGTGTGCATGTGTTCTGACATCATGTACAGGTCGTAAAGTGTGTTTCCTGTCTTCTTCTCACAGGTGCTGAGGTTGGGCTGGTTCACTGCAGCAGGGAACCTGATGTCACTGACACAAATAGTAATAATGAGGATAGGTGTGTTGAGGCACAGGCATGTTTGCCAGGGTCTGTCGTTGGACCAGCAGTTGACAGTACACAAGTGTCCACCCCATCCATGCACACAGTCATACTGCCAATACATCCATCATCATCAATGCCCTTAGCTGAGGGACAGTGTACAGTCGGCAATGGCCAGGACAGTGTGGTATCTATGGCACATGCATCTGGACACAGCAGTCATACTCAGAGGTGTGGAATGGTACCACATAGGCAGATGTCCAGGGGTTCTCATCAGAGCACTGCTGGCCATCATGCCCCTGGCAGACGTGCCACAGGTCTTACAACCTCACGCATGTCCCGGGCTGTCATGGAGGCACAGGCACATATGGAATGGTACACCAGACAGGGACTAAGGGCACAGAGGGCACATAACACCACTTTAAATGACAGTATCCATGACCTAGCAGGTGCCATCTGTAATTACACTGAGGTCACTGATAGACGTTGGGGTGAGACATTAGATGTCCTCTGCAATGTCATGTCCATGTGTCAGGACAGTGCGGGACAGTTGAGAAGTCGATGTGGACGTATGCCAGCAACATCAGCAGCTGGCAGTCTCTGCGGACATCCCTCAAGTCACAGCTGCTACCATAGTGCCAGTACCAGCCCCAGCAATGTTCGGGGTGGGCTGTCCATAGACCATCCTAGAAGACCATGTGCACTTGGCTCTGGCCAATCCCAGCAGGGGCCTGGGTCCAGTGTACATATTTCTACCTCTGAGGATAGTACCACATCTGGCTTAGTACCTGATACTGTCAGTAGCACCCCTGCCAGGCACAGGTTCCATATCCGTGGCCAGAGATGGTGATCTATAAAGCCTGTCAGGTACAGTCTGTGGCTGTCCCACAAATCCCCTTATATGGCAGCCACATGGTGGAACTGTGTGCATGCACACACACACACACACACACACACATAAACCAGACACCTAGGGCTAACACATACCCGCACACATTACATCAACATTGGCCCATACCAGTACTCTTGGCCCTCACACACACACACACACACACACACACACACATACATGTCAATTGTATGGCTCAATGTAGGCCTCTGGCAAACCAACAACACACCCTGTGCATATGATGAAACCTGTGCCACCTCCTGTCATCTGTAACATTGATGCAGGAACAGGCTAACAGGGTGCTGATGCACAGGGTGACTTTATAGCAGTATAGCAATGTTAGCATGTTGTCAGCAGTAAAGTGTAATGATATCCTTGAAGGTGTAGCTGAGCAGGCATGATGCATTAAAGCTATGATTGTCAATGTAGTATTGTTTACACCAGTGTAAATTCCAATAGTGTATTGTCCATCCACGTGCCACTTGGCTGATGTGTGTAGTATTGGCAGCATGTGTTAGAGAGTGGACAGTACGTGTGGGATGTGTGTAGCACAGATTTGCAGGTGTACATTTGTGAACATGGTGGAAGTGCACTGTCTGCATGTATGTGCATAGTGGACACATGGGCATGGTGACATGCCCTGTATTACACAGTCTTAGCACTCCATAGTTTCTATTGGTGGCCAGTATGCATTGTACTACACACATTTTGGAACCTGGGTACACGTGTGTATGACATGGTTTGACACTGTGCTGTGGGTGATACTGTTACTATCTGTCATTGGTTTGCTTTCTAGTATACATAACCTCAACAGCCTGACCATAAACAACCGTTAGATGATGTCTTGACAACTGACGCACAGATGTAGGACACACAGTAACATTTGGATCCTTCAGGTACTATACTATGCCAGTAACCAGTGGTATTCACCTGCACCCATTCCTGGGACCACTCCTGTTTGGCATATAGCTCTCTTAGGTACAAGCTAACACAGTAGGGATATGTCTGTCCACGTCTGGAAATGCATACTGTGGCCTATAATGCATTCTCCAGATGACACACACTTCCTCCACAAGGGTATCATACAGATAGATACCTGTTGTCAAACCGTGCTGTAAAGCTATAAGCCAACTAAAACCAAGAAGAAAAGCTTGCTTGGAAATCCAAATGCAACTCGCTTTGAATAAAGGAGTTTTATTTGGTTTCAGCCTTTCATTTGGATTTCCAAGCAAGCTTTTCTTCTTGGATTTGGTATTTTTTAGCTCGCTTTACCATCACTATTTGGTTATAAGCCAACTAAAGCATAGTCATCCACCTTTACAAAACATAGTATCCCCAGAGTACCACATAGGTAGTAGCCCCCAACATGTTGAACAGGTACCGATGTGTACATACAGCCAAGTGTTACGTAATCTCTCCTTTGGTAATCACATTTCCAAAGGTATTTTGAAATCCCTCAGTGAATCACATAAGCAATAAGGGGTCTGCATGCATATCCACAAAGGTTGTTGTACACCTATAATGAGTAGCCATCACTGACAGACTTTGCTGCATTTGAACAGGTCTGAATTATATGTCAGGCATAAACCCTCACTCACACTATTCAATAGAAACTGTAATGAGTGTGTGTGACATGGATGACATAGACCAGGGATCACTGCAGTGGCTGGGCTTGTCACAAGCATACAGATGTGACCTAAGGTCTGGAAAGTGGCAGCACACTCTGGCAAAGATAACAGATGTGTTCATGCAGAAAGCAGGGTTCCACCTATGAAATAATTGAGGTCACATGTACGTATATGTATTTGCCACACAGCTACCTGACGTGCAATGCACATACTGTTGTCATTGTGATATGTCATACAGTAGTAAAAGCAAAACCCACAACACATTGACCAACTGCGTCACACAAATAGAACACACACACACACACACACACACACACACACACACACACACACACACACACACACACACACACACACACACACACACACACACTCACCAAGTGCAGGATTCAAACCCCTACCTAACTAGATTATGATACTAGAGCAGTACATATTAACACAACGTGCTACACACATTACTGGGAGCTCTTCTTTCCACAGGTATATTTGTAGGATAGTGACATCATCAGACTTGACAAAGATGAGTATACCACTTTTAAGGTGTTTCAGTAGTCTTCAAAAAGGTTGCACCTCTCCAAGGAGACACACACTCACATACAGTTAGCAAATGCAGGATTTAATCCCCTACCTAAATACTTTAAGATACTAGAGGAGTACGCATTAACACGACACGCTATATACATTACTGGGAGCTCTCTTTTCCACAGGTATATTTGTAGGAAGGTGACATCATCAGACTTGACAAAGATAAGTATACCACTTTTAAGGTGTTTTAGTAGTCTCCAAAAAGGTTGCTCCTCTACAAGGAGATACACACACTCTCATACAGTTGTCAAGTGCAGGATTCAATTCCCTACCTAACTACTTTATGATACTAGAAAAGTACGCATTAATACGATGTACTATACACATTGCTGGGAGCTCTGTTTTCCACAGGTATATTTGTAGGATGGTGACATCAGACTTGACAAAGATGAGTATACCACTTTTAAGGTGTTTCAGTAGTCTTCAAAAAGGTTGCTCCTCTCCAAGGAGACACACACTCACATGCAGTAGGCAAGTGCAGGATTCTAACCCCTACATTACTACTTTTGAATACTAGAAGAGTACACATTAACACAACACGCTATACATATTACTGGGAGTTCTCTTTTCCACAGGTATATTTGTAGGATGGTGACATCATCAGACTTGACAAAGATAAGTATACCACATTTAAGGTGTTTTAGTAGTCTCCAAAAAGGTTGCTCCTCTACAAGGAGATACACACACACTCTCATACAGTTGTCAAGTGCAGGATTCATACCCATCCCTAATTATTTTATGATACTAGAGAAGTATGCATTAACATGACGCGCTAGACACATTACTGGGAATTCTCTTTTCCACAGGTATATTTGCAGGATGGTGACATCATCAGACTAGACAAAATGGGTTACATTAGGTGGCTACATAGAAGGAACTTCTAAACACGTTGGCAATGTGAACATCAAAGGAGAGTTTACTATCTACCTGGGTCCTCAGGGCCTTAATTACATTCTCCGTACATACTGGATTACCACCTATGTGGTAATTTGTGTGCACTTTGTTTTATCCAAAGGGGATGACTATGCATTCTTTGGCATTCTGCTTGAGGGCATTGTTTTGACACCAGGTATCTGTCTCTGTAAGACCCTTCTGGAGGATGTCTGTGTCAGCCGTAGAGTTGATTATGGACCACAGTTATCAGTCATCTGCAAACTTGTTCAGCCATACTCCTCCCATGCTTGCCTGTACCTCTGAGCAGTATCTACTGAACAGGTGGGGTCCCAGGACCAAGACCTGTGGGATGCCATTTGTGACTGGATTAGAGTCGGACATGGCACCCGCAACTCTGAACATGTGTGTTTGATCTGTGAGCCAGTTGGCCACCCATCCTGTGACATAGCTGTTAATGTTCAAGCTGGTAAGCTTGTCCATGATGCCAGAGTGAGGAATGGTGTTGAAAGGCCTTAGTGAGGTCCAGGTGGGCTGTGTGGACTACTTTCACCTCCATCTATGTCCTTGGTAACTGTTTCAAATAAGTCAACTAGGTTTAGGAGGCAGGATCTGCCTTTAACAAAGCCAAGTTGGGTAGAGTCCACTGTCTAGAGGTCCCCAATGTCTCTGTTTATGGGTTCCATGATAATTTGCTCCATAGCTTTGCAGACCAGGCTGAGTAGGCCTATAGGGCAATGGTTTCCTGGTTCTGTTGTGGCACCCCCTTTGTGGAGCTGGATGACTGTTGCTGTATGCCATTCTTTGGGTACATAACCTGTGGTAAGGTTGAGTCTGGACAGTGAATGTAGGTGAGGGTGTAGTTCCTTTTGGGGCTGGTGTAAGTCGCAGCCTGGGACACCATCCAGTCCCATTGATGCTGTGTTCTTAGCTTTGGAGAGGGCTGTTTTTACATGCATGTCCATGAAGTCTGGGACTCTGCATTCTTCTGGGATGGACACAGGCCCTTTTGGGGGTGATGGGGGGGTTTGCACTGAACCTGTTCCCCAGGATGTGGGCAGTGTAAGTTGGTTCAGTGTATTTTTTGCCATTTTGCAGTAGCTGACAGCATATTTGAGAGTTGCCACCTACATGTTTGGTATAGCTAATGAAGGCTTTGTGGTTGTTATTATTACATTCCTTGGCAATTTGTCTTTAGAAACTGGCCTTGGATTATTTTATGAGCGATCATTGTTTCTTCCTAATAATGATCAGTGATGCCTTTCCTTTAGTAAAGTTTGCTCTATCATGTGTTCGTTTCCTCCTTCTGTTGTATAGCTTATTTATGGGCGATGACCACCAGATTGGTTTCTTATTTTTGGAGGCATGCATCTTGGTTTTATTTGGGATGTCTCGATCCATGCATCCCTGTAGATGCTCATAGAATGCACTTGTAAATGTTTTGGCAGATTGTATAGCATTATCCTATAGTAAGGGGGCTTTGGAACTTTCCACTTTGGTCTTGGGAAGTGTGCAGTTTGCTTTTGAAAATGTCTTTACAGTGGTTTCCTTGACTGGAGGGGGTGTGTGGGATGTGGATGTCCAGTGTGATTACTTTATGATTTGATATTACCAGCGAGAGGTTTATAACTGTTGTGGAACACTGATGCTGATCAGGTCCAGTATGTTGTCACCTCTAGTGGACATGGTGACCAGCTGTTCCAGGGCGTTTGAGTTTTTAAACTCTAGGAAACATTGGGCAAAGGACATTGTACATGAGTAATTCTCCCACTCAATGTTTGGGTAGTTGTAATCTCCTCATATAATGGTGTTTGATAGGACCTTTATATTTTCCACTGTTCTCAGAAATACTGAGTGAGGTTCCTGAAACAAGGTAGGTGATCTGTAGCAGGCTACAATCTGATAAGCAGCTTTGCCCAATGTTAGTTGCACTTGCATGGTCTCCAAGGCCTCATGCTGTGTCACTAACCTGAAGGTGTAGGTATCCATAAGGTAAATGGATACACCCCTTCCTTTTGTATTTCACTCTGGGTTTTGGGGCCGATGATCAGAGGGATTGTGAGTGTTTTACATGGAGCATATCCAACAGCTCTGTGTTTGACATAGCGTTGTATGTTAGGCAGAGATCACCTCTGAGTAGGCGATATGTGAGAGAGTACAGCTGGAGCATTTTGAAACAGTCTGTGTATGGTGTGTATTTCAGGTTGCTAGTGCTCTTTGTGAGGTATTTCTGCAGGCTTTCCAGTTGTTGTAGATGTCTTGTGAGGTACATAGCAAAAAGGGCATTGTATTCTATTATGGATCTAGTGAGTGATGAGTAGAGGGGAACAATGTCCTCTTATATTCTACATGAGACACCTTTTGTGATGAGGTGTGTCATGTAGAAGGATTTCCTGACTACTGTGGGGATGTGATTATCACAGGTGTGTCCACTGTCCACGTGACCCAAGGTCTCTTATCACACTTTCAGTGTTAAGTATACTACCGCCTATGTTGTAGTTCATGGCTACAGAGTTTTTACTAAAGGGGATGACAATGCACTTATTGGTATTGAGCTTGAGGCCATGGCTTTGACACCAGGCATCTGTCTCAGTGAGGCCCTTTTGTAGGATGTTCACATCTTTAGTATTTACAATTATGGCTCCTAGTTTGCAGTCATCTGGAAACTTCAGTAGCCACAGACCTTCCTTGTTAAGGTTTACTTCAGGGAAGTAGACACAAAACAGGACAGGACCCAGGACTGAACCCTGTGGTACTGCACTCGTCACTGGTCCAAAGTCATACTTGGAGTCTGCTACTTTCACAGTGTGTGTTCTGCCAGTGAGCCAGTTGGCAACCCATCTTGTGACATAGCAATTTATACCTAGTTTAGTGGGTTTATCTATAATTCCAGAGTGGGGGATGGTGTTGAAAGCTGTGGCAAGATCTACATAGGCTGTGCGAACCACCTTACCCTTGTCTACGGTTCTGGTGACTGCTTCAATGTCATCTATCAGGTTTAGGAGACATGATCTGCATTTTACAAACCCAACATGGCTATGGTCCAGAGTTTGGAGATTACCAATATCTTTTTTTATAAGTTGTATGATGATACATTCCATGGCCTTGCAGAGCAGGCTCATCAGGCTAATGGGGCACTAGTTCCTGGGGTCCGTGGTGTCTCCACCCTTGTGTAGTGGGATAACCATCACTGTGCACCATTCAGCAGGCACAAAGCCTGAGGTGAGGCTATGACTGAACATGGTACATCGGTGTGGTGCCTGTTCGTTCTGTAGTTTGTGTAGAACACAGCCTGGGAAGTTATCTGGTCCCATGGATGCTGTGATACTGGCTTTGGAGAGTGTTTTTTACCTGTGCAGCCATGATGACTGCAACTTTGCAGTCTTCTGTTATAGAAATGTGCTCTCTCATGGGTGAGAGGGGGGTAAAGTTAGCACTGATCCTATCTGCCAGGATGTTGGCAATATCAGTTGGGTCTGTATATTTAGTGCCATTGAGCTGTAACTCAGAGCAGATCTGAGTGTTGCCATGACATGGACCTGTCTGTTGGGCAGAGATCTCCCGAGTAGACAGTATGCAACAGAGTACAGATTGAGTTAAATTCAGTCTTGTTGCATGGGGCAACTGTTTGAGGCCAGTAATCCTCTTGTTGAGGTACTTCAGTGGTCTTTCCAGCTGCTGCAGGTGCCTAGTCAGATTCATTGCAAGTGTGTTGTGGTACTCTCTGACAGGTCTGATGGCTTATGATTAGAGGGAACCTCCTTTGACCTACATGCAAAGACCTTGGCAGTTTGTGGGAACACATAGCATGATTGTCTGACCACTTTGTGAATGTGTTTCTGGAAGTAGAGATGACTATCCACATGTGTCCATAGATCCCTTATTATCACCTCCATATTTAGGGTTTTGGAACCTATGTGGTATTTGTATGACTGTAGCTTGAGGCCATAATTTTAACACCACATCTGTCTGACTGAGACCCTTTTTAGGGATGTCTCTGTTGTCCCAAACATTGATTATGACAACTTTTTTGCAGTCATCCACAAACTTTGCTAAACATAGCCCTCGTGTGTTTGACTGTATTTCTGAAAAGTATACACCAGACAGGAGGGGTCCCAGGACTGAACCATGGGGGACAGCAGTTGTTACCAGCTTGAACAGGAGACCACAATTCTTACCTTGTGTGATCTATCTGTGCCCCAGTTGGCAATCCATCAGATGACATACATATTTATGCACAGGTTGTTGATTTTGTGGATACAACATGTGTCTGGGATGTTGGAAAAGGGCTTTTCAAGGTCTATGTGGGACATGTGTAGCTCATTTCATTGATGTATGTCCTGGGTGACTGCCTTGAAAACAGTCTAGCAGGTTTGGGAACCATGATCTGCCCCTGACCAAACCAATATTGGTAGGGTTGGGTGTTTGTAGATTCCCAATAGCTCTGTTTATGAGTTCCATCATGATGGACTCCATGGCCTCGCAGATCAGGCTTAATAGGCTTATAAGACAATAGTTCCCATGGTCTGTTGTGCACCAACACTTGTGGAGTGTGACAAACGTTGCTGTAACACATTCAACAGTTTCATATTCTGTACAGAGGGTGAGGCTCAACAGACTGTTCAGGTGCAGGGTCTGTTTGTTCTGGAGTTCACTTATGACACAGCTAGGGAAACAATGTAATCCCATAGATGCCGTGCTTTCATGTTTGGGAGGAGCTGTTTACCCATTCTATATGTGATATCTGTGCTTTCACAATCTCCAGGTATGATGATAGGGCCTTTTGTCAGTGAGAGGGGGGTATGTATGTATGAACCTGTCTGACAGGATGTTGCCAATGTCAGTCATTTACAGTTTGCACTGACTCAGGACATATATGAGTGTACATTGCTATTTATGACATAGCGGAAGGAAGTGTCATGGTTCTTTATGGACCCCTTCACAAATTATTTTGCCAGAACATGGATTGGATAATGTTTGGAGTGCACATTGCTTATTCATGATACTGATTGCAGGTTTATTAATCTTCTTTGTTTTTTCACTTTCTGTGGACAACTTAAGTACTTGTGGTACATAGTTTGATTATGACAGGGTTCCAATATATTATATGTGTCTGTTTTCATATAACTGTTTGCACAAGGCAGGATTGGTGAATAATAACAGGTTCCTGGGGTAAGACATATGCAACTGCCAGATATGTGTGGCCCACTGCTGTACTCAGACATGGCCTAAGTGTGTGAGCATGCCCAGTATGACCTTTCAGTATGTTGTTGCCTGACATTTGCTTCGTTTATTTAAGTGTGTGAGCATGCCCAGTACGACCTTTCAGTATGTTGCTGACTGAAATTTGTTAAATTTGTTTAAGTGTGTGAGCATGCCCAGTATGGACATACATACTATATGTGTGTGAAAAATCAAGTTGGTTTCTACTTCAGGACTCACCTTTGTGTTGTACATCGACAGGAAGCACTCTGTGTCTGCAGGGCTTCCATGAGTCACTTTGCATAGACTTATCAACATTTCTACATACAGGGGGGGGCAACTATTATTTGTACATTTCTACCCGGGGGGCACACCTGATTGTTACTGTGGGTGTACATAGGATGAGGGGTTCACCTGACACTTTTACACATTTGCTAGGCCTGTGCTGCTATGTCAGGTACTCAGTTTCAGGCTGTACTGTTGCCTATTGTACTGGCTTGAGGCATACTACTGTACTACAGATCTTAGCTTCCAATTTCACGTATATTAGTTTGTGACTTCATAGCCTACCCAACCCACATCACACTGCCTGGCCTGCTGTTATCTGTCTGCATAGGCCTGGGGGGAAGTTCAGAGGGCATGATACAGCATTTGTTTGTGTTTGGGTTAGTCTACAATTGTCCTGCTGTGTCTGTGCCAGTTAAACGCTGTCATGGTTTAGTGGTTCAATACTGTGACTATAGTGCACAGACTCCTGAGTTCAAGCCCTGTCACTGCTTTTTATTTTCCTGCTGGGCAGACCTGACTGGTTAAGGAACAGTAAAGCAGGTGAGCGTGTTTACCCGACATTACTCAACTTTAGCACTGCTTTATATTCCTTAAAATAGGGCAATCATGCCTCAGGTGGTGCTGTAGGGCTGCCTATGTCGGATACACATAGTACACTCCCTATACATGTTTGATAACAGGTAGTGTCAAGTTAGGCATCCCTTTTATTGTATGTGCGAGTCAGAGAAAGGTGTCATTTCCAGGGTTCCTACTGAGTCAGTGTATGTGCTATGCATTGCCTCTTTGCCAAGGCCAAGGCATACTGGGCACACCTCTTTCTGCCTACTGGGGCAGGCTCAGGTTGTTCCTCCTCTGAGTCACGCTGTGCCTGTGCAGGCCTTGGCAATGGTGGGGGGCTGTTTGG